>NW_028160929.1:0-97890 GCF_964263955.1 Coregonus lavaretus | reverse complement strand
TCATTGAGAGGTTTGCCACTCAGAAGGACAGACGGGCAAAATTCCTGTACAAATAAGATGACAGACACACACACACAGAGCAGCTCTGGCCGCATGTTTCTTTGTATATAGTTGACCTTAGCATAAAAAATCCAGTTATATATGGTACTCTAGAAAGTCTTAATAGTGTCTTTGCTAATATTACTGTATATATGTTGTTTTGTATCAATTAATTGTTGCAGTTCTGGAGCACATTAACAATTAGTCACATTTAGTATGATCATAAAATACTGTATGCTATTCTTCCAGTCAAAGGTTTGAGTTCATCCACTTGATATCCATTTCTATATTATACATCCTTTTATACAGTGTAAGATTTCCTATAAACTTTATAATAATTTCATGTTATTGTCCACTTTCCACTCTGTTCTGACAGCATGCCTGTTGCGTTGCCTGTTTACTACCAATGGTGAAAAGTTCACTTTAAATGCAAATGAAAGGCTTGGGTTTGTGTAATATGTTTTTGTGTAAGAATGCCTCAACTTTTTAATATTGGCATTAAATAATTACTGAATGTTTCACTGAGCACTGCTGTCCTGCAGTTTGTGTTAAAATATATCGCGATGGTTACAGGAAAAAAAAAGTATGGCACAGCCCCACCGAGAATATTTTTCACCAGCCGCCACTGATTGTTAGATATTTTCATTAACATATGGTAGCAAGTCAAGCTATCTAGTTACATGTTACAACATTATATTATATGGCCAATGTTTGTGTGCATCCTCTTTGCTCTTACCTTCGACATCAACAAGCGACACACGGGCATCTTTGCTCAGTAATCTCCTCTCCCCATCGGTTTCACTGGGATGACATCCGGTGGTGTGGCATGGTAAAGCTTGCTCAAAGGGGAAAATAACCAACCCGTACTGTCTTCTTCAGACGGCGGTTTTGGAACTTATTTCAGGCTTAACATCGCCACGAACCTCCACATTCGTATTGGAATTGCAAGCAGTCATTCGCGGTTTCCATCTGCTCGGCCATGGCGGCACATAAACCAGTGGAATGGGTTCAGGCCGTGATAAATAGATTCGACGAGCAGGTAATATTATATTGTATATGAGTTGGAAGTGGGAGTAGTTAGTTAGCTGAAACTGCAAGCAGTGAAGCATTTGGAGGGCTTGAACAGGTAACTAGCTAACTTATTTCTGCCACTGCAAAGTGCATACTAGCCTGCTTTCTAGCTAACGTTAGCTAGCTATAGACAAAGTAACTACTACGTTAGGACAAATATTTTTGTATCTGTTAGGATGATGTGTAACAAAAGTGCAAGTTACTTTTAGCTACCTATCTAGTAAGCTTCCCATGTACTTCGCTAGCTAAGATAGCTAGCTAGCCAACTAAACATGCATTTTCATGTTGCTTCGATTTTGGGTGTTGGTATAGCTAACTCGGACTGTTAGGAGAGGTTGCACATAACGTCTAATATTGGCTAATTCTGGCAGTAAATTGGGGAACAGATGTCACTACTGTACCAGCTAGGGAGTCATAGCTAACTGTAAACAAATGAGAGGTGTGACTCCAACATGCACTGATTAAAATGCAAGGTCTGTCACATGCAGTGAAAAAAATGAAGAACACACACTCGTTGCATGCTGTCAGCCAACAGTCATGTTACTGTCTGTCTGAGGAATCTGGATTTGCAACCTGGCCATGTTTCTGCTCTGAGGTAAAGGCTCAATACTAAGATAAAAAAGCAACATGAATCCCAGTTTACCTATTTGCTTATGGTCTTGCCTACGCCTAGCGAACAGTTTTTTAAATTATATGAGAAAAAAATATTCCATTTTATTTGGAACGGCAAACCAGCCAAAATTAAACGGGCCTATTTATATAATGAATATGAATTCGGAGGACAGAAATTATTAAATATTAAAGCATTAGACCTATCACTAAAAGCTTCAGTCATACAAAAGTTATACTTAAATCCGAACTGGTTCTCAAGCAAATTAGTAAGATTGTCTCACCCAATGTTCAAGAATGGCCTTTCTCCCTTTATTCAGATTACAACCACTCATTTTCAGTTATTTGAAAAGGAAATCATCTCCCAAATATCACTATTTCTAAAACAAGCCATATAAAGTTGGTTGCAATTTCAATTTAATCCTCCAGAAACGACAGAACAAATAATGCAACAAATATTGTGGTTAAATTCAAATATACTAATTGACAAAAAACCTTAATTTTTTGACAAAATGTTTAAAAAAGGTATAAGCTTCGTAAATGATATCATCGGTAGGACTGGTGGAGTTATGTCACACATGCAGCTAACAAAAACATATGGAAATGTCTGCTCTACCCAAAATTACAACCAAATAATTGCAGCCTTACCGCAAAAATGGAAGAGGAAAGTGGAAAGGGGAGAAAGTAAGGAACTCGTCTGTCGGCCTTACATTAAAGAACATAATTGGTTAAGGAAAACTGTAATAAATAAAAAAGTATATCAGTTTCATTTAAGGACCAAAGGATTGACAGCCGTCCCATATAGATTGCAAAATAGTTGGGAAGATATTTTTTACGTACTGATCCCATGGCATAGTGTTTATGAACTGACACGCAAAACGACATCGGATTCAAAAATTGGAATCTTTCAATTTAAATTATTATATAAAATTCTTGCTACCAATATAATGTTATTTATATGGGGGATACAATCTTCCCAGCTCTGCAGATTTAGCTGTGAAGAGACAGAATCATTAGATCATTTGTTTTGGTTCTGTCCAGTTGTAGCTTGTTTTTGGACACAGGTCCAGGAATGGCTGAAGGATTGCAATATTTACCTGGAGCTAACCTTGCAGATAGCATTACTGGGTGATCTGAAAAGTCATAGTCAATCGATCAATAATATAATAATACTTTTAGCAAAAATGTTTATTTTTAATTCACAATCTGTAGAAGCAATGAGAATAGAAAGGTTCAGAACTTTTGTAAAACATCACAGTACAGTTGAAATATATATGGCAAATAGAAATCCTATATGGATGGTGTTAAGAGCTAGATGGGAGGTGTTGAATGGAGTTGAAGTATGGGACTAATAACAACTAACAACAAATAATAACAAGATAACTAATAATGTAAGTATATAGGTTGTATGTTGGGAGCTTTTGGGAAAGAGCACAGTTAGAAAGATATGGCATATAGAAGCAAACCGGATGGACATCATGAAAATGATCGGAGAGGTTGAGAGTAGAAGTAGTTCAGGAGCAAAAACTAATAAAATATAATTATTGTAAAATTGACTGTGTCCATGAAATGTAGATGGTAAGTATAAGCTGGAAGTAGAGGCCTAAGTATTGTTGTTCACTAATTTACCCCAAGTAGGGAAAGGATGGCGGGGTTGAAAAGTAATAAAGGGGAGTATAGATATAAAAAACATGGGGGATTGGATGTGATGCAGACAATTACATTGATGGAAGTTACAATCTATCTGCAATATTAAGCTGTTTAGGTGTCTGCGTGCAGTGTGAAGGAAGTTAGAGGTAGTCCCGAGAGCCAATGCAGACTAGCATTTGTGCAATGACTGGAAGGCTACAGGTACACTAGCATATGCTACTGTACAGTACTGCTATAGTATCCCTTTAAGGGTGCCAAAGATTCCTCTAATGAACTTGAGATTGAAGCTATGTGAATCATTGGGTCAGGTAGTCTATCCAGTCCATCAATAGTTTTTACACTTGTCTGTTGCCCCTAACTGTTTCTCATCAGGAGTCATTATCAGTCAATATTATCATATTGTAAGATCAAGGTTGTAAAATGCTCCAGCTTATTTGTTGGAAAGTTTGTTGTTGCTTGAGAGCTGGTATGTCTGTAAAGCAGCTCTGGGTCTCAATTTCATCCATTGGAAACTGAGCTTTGTCTGTTTTGGTCGTCAAAGACCACCACGAAAGGGACTGAAACAGATGGTTCTTTTGGGATGGTTCTTGCAACCATGCTGCAGTGCAAGCAATGCCGCCAGAAACTCTTAACCTTCTTTAAACTATTTTGGGTGAAATCTGTTTTACAAATAAACTTGAAAAGGGTTAGGCCTAGTTTAGGCCTACCAGAGTTTGCACTATGCAGAGGTTTGGATTTAGCCTAAACCTGCTCCAAGTGCCATTGCGCACTGTGCAACTGCCCTCAGCTCCAGTACAACTTTGGGTATAAGACTGTCTCATACCTCCTTTTCTTTGCCTTTTGAAAATGAATATCAGCACTTTGTGTGCAGTTTGGGTAGGTTCTGGGCCTCAGGTTTCAGAGGCTACAGAGGGACTCTGATGCACAGAGTGGTGATTGTACCCAGGCTTAGCGGCTCTGCTCGGCTTATTACAGTTTGATGAAAGTGTAATAAGGGATTAAATCCACCTTGTGTTGTTAAGACCATTTAGAAGCCTCTAAGTCAGGGGTAACTCTTACCCTACGAGGTCCGGAGCCTGCTGGTTTTCTGTCCTACATAATAATGAATTGTATACACCTGGTGTCCAGGTCTAATTCAGTCCCTGATTAGAGGGGAACAATGAAAAAATTTAGTGGAACTGGCTTCGGGTTCCAGAGTTGAATTTGAGGGCTCTATGTCATAGAATTGCATGTGTTGGCTTTATGAGGGTGGAGTTCATAGTCCGAATCAGATTTTCTGTGTGAACCTTGCTTATTTTTCCCAAAAATCTACCCAGTGTCCAGAAACAATGAAAGTGTTGTGAACAAGTCTAAATCACAGTTGTATGCAACTTCAGATTCCTAAATTGTCTTGGTTGTAATGCATGCACCTGGGGCGGCAGGTAGCTTAGTGGTTAAGAGCGTTGTGCCAGTAACCGAAAGGTCACTGGTTCTAATCCCCGAGCCAACTAGGTGAAAAATCTGTTGATGTGCCCTTGAGCAAGGCACTTAACCCTAATTGCTCCTGTAAGTCGCTCTGGATAAGAGCGTCTGCTAAATGACTAAAATGTAATGTAAATGTAAAAAGCTACCCGAGAGAGGTTGGTGGATGCCAATGTGATGTACTAGATTAATGAGAAAGAAGAACCTCAACCTAGTAGTATTGGTCATCACAGCATCAGCCCAGAATCGTCATATCATCAGTGCATCTCTTCTTTAAACCATGACCTCTGCAGTGTTGGTGCATCGTCATGGAAACTGAATCTGTTCACCCCCACCCCACCATACCCCCTAAAGCAGAGTTGTGACTAAAGGGTGATCGGAAGTGACTTTTTGAAGCAGGTTAGGAGAGCATTTTAGCTAACCCTAACCCTTTTCCTAACCTTAACCTAAGTCTCCTAACCTGCCACGTTAATTATCCTAACCTGCTACGTAAATTCTCCTGACCTGCCACGAAAAAGTAACTTCCGGTCGTAGCTGTACTCCCTGCAGTCAGAACCCTAGAGCAGCTGAGTTGTCAAAAGACGAGATGGCTCCAGTGAACAACACTGTTGGAATACTGATGTTAAATTATAAATGATGTTAAATTACTGTATATTGATGTGTGTGGCCAAAATGACAAAATATTTTATAGAAGTCATGGGTAGTAGAATGCTCAAAATGCAGTTGTAGGCTTGAATCTCTTCATTGATTTTCCATTAATTAGAGAATGTTTCGATACCTTCTTATTTAGTGTCACTGTCTGTTTTCAAAGAGTACCTTGATAAGAATTGGTCAGCAAGACATATCTCAACATTATAACATTGTCTCATCATATGGTCTTTATATGGTGTCCCTTCCATGAATTAATTGATGGTATTCTAAGAGAAAGGCCCTTGTATATACAGTGGGGAGAACAAGTATTTGATACACTGCCGATTTTGCAGGTTTTCCTACTTACATTGCAGGTTTTCCTACTTACAAAGCATGTAGAGGTCTGTAATTTTTTATCATAGGTACACTTCAACTGTGAGAGACGGAATCTAAAACAAAAATCCAGAAAATCAAATTGTATGATTTTTAAGTAATTAATTTGCATTTTATTTGCATGACATAAGTATTTGATCACCTACCAACCAGTAAGAATTCCGGCTCTCACAGACCTGTTAGTTTTTCTTTAAGAAGCCCTCCTGTTCTCCACTCATTACCTGTATTAACTGCACCTGTTTGAACTCGTTACCTGTATAAAAGACACCTGTCCACACACTCAATCAAACAGACTCCAACCTCTCCACAATGGCCAAGACCAGAGAGCTGTGTAAGGACATCAGGGATAAAATTGTAGACCTGCACAAGGCTGGGATGGGCGACATGACAATAGGCAAGCAGCTTGGTGAGAAGGCAACAACTGTTGGCGCAATTATTAGAAAATGGAAGAAGTTCAAGATGACGGTCAATCACCCTCGGTCTGGGGCTCCATGCAAGATCTCACCTCGTGGGGCATCAATGATCATGAGGAAGGTGAGGGAACAGTCCAGAACTACACGGCAGGACCTGGTCAATGACCTGAAGAGAGCTGGGACCACAGTCTCAAAGAAAACCATTAGTAACACACTACGCCGTCATGGATTAAAATCCTGCAGCGCACGCAAGGTCCCCCTGCTCAAGCCAGCGTATGTCCAGGCCCGTCTGAATTTTCCAATGACCATCTGGATGATCCAGAGGAGGAATGGGAGAAGGTCATGTGGTCTGATGAGACAAAAATAGAGCTTTTTGGTCTAAACTCCACTCGCCGTGTTTGGAGGAAGAAGAAGGATGAGTACAACCCCAAGAACACCATCCCAACCGTGAAGCATGGAGGTGGAAACATCATTCTTTGGGGATGCTTTTCTGCAAAGGGGACAGGACGACTGCACTGTATTGAGGGGAGGATGGATGGGGCCATGTATCGCGAGATCTTGGCCAACAACCTCCTTCCCTCAGTAAGAGCATTGAAGATGGGTCGTGGCTGGGTCTTCCAGCATGACAACGACCCGAAACACACAGCCAGGGCAACTAAGGAGTGGCTCCGTGAGAAGCATCTCAAGGTCCTGGAGTGGCCTAGCCAGTCTCCAGACCTGAACCCAATAGAACATCTTTGGAGGGAGCTGAAAGTCCGTATTGCCCAGCGACAGCCCCAAAACCTGAAGGATCTGGAGAAGGTCTGTATGGAGGAGTGGGCCAAAATCCCTGCTGCAGTGTGTGCAAACCTGGTCAAGACCTACAGGAAACGTATGATCTCTGTAATTGCAAACAAAGGTTTCTGTACCAAATATTAAGTTCTGCTTTTCTGATGTATCACATACTTATGTCATGCAATAAAATGCAAATTAATTACTTAAAAATCATACCATGTGATTTTCTGGATTTTTGTTTTAGATTCCGTCGCTCACAGTTGAAGTGTACCTATGATAAAAATTACAGACCTCTACATGCTTTGTAAGTAGGAAAACCTGCAAAATCGGCAGTGTATCAAATACTTGTTCTCCCCACTGTACATGAAGATCATTGAGTCAAATTTGTTATGTCACTTTTTTTTTTTTTTTTTACATAATTCATCTTTAATGCGAATATCTAAACATCCCATCTAGGGACAATAACAGTTCTCTTTTCATGAAAAATAGGCCTCACTTTAATTACGTTTCTTCTCTTGGCTCATTCCTCTCATCCAATGTTCATTTCCTTCCCCCTGTTTCCCCCAATCATGTAATGAGCACACAGTGCATTAGTGTGTATACAATGTCAATCAGCTATGCCAAAGTGCACATAAGGGAAGAGATGGCTCCGTGACCTTTTAGGAATTCCAATCCCGGCCTGTGAAACAAAGTGCTTACTGTCTGTCTCTGGTCCCGGACGGACAGTCCCTGAGCTGAACTGGATGTGAAAGATATGAAGCAGGGATGGGCCTGTGTGGACTCTGTGCATTCCAGTTCAGACGGCTGACTATTCTCCTACCCTCTGTTTTTGGACTTTCATTCCCAGGCCAAGGTTTCTCCCTGAGGGGCCCTAGTGGTAGAGAGGATCCAGCTAGTAAGCAGTCCTAGGCCATGAGCCTCTTCCTTACCATGGATGCAGGTCTGAACCGAACTGTTTCCTTATTAGGTCTGCAACAGTGTAGTCTCCCCTTACCATACTCCCACGCCTGTTCATCACTTGGCTGTTGGGGAAGCCTGGAAGTGGAAATTGAGGCTAACAACATCCTGGCTCTGTTGCCCCACGCCTACGCACGGGCCTGAAGGAGAGCCAGAGCCACATCAGGGAGGAGTGCTCCATGCAGAAAAGCTCACTTCTCATCTGTGCTGCTGCTTACGGCTCATTAACACTCCAGGCCTGATGTGCCCCGCGTACACACTAGCCAGCCACAACACTAGGCAAGCTTACAGGGGCTCCTGCCCATGAGGTCTGGCCCAGCTGGCCCTTGTGTGAGTGAGTGAGATGTAGCCTGCAGGTGTACAGCTGTGGGCGTATGTTAGAGTTGTGGCGAGGTTCTTCTTAGCACAGGGCTTCATTGCTCTGTGACTGCAGGACGTCAGCACCTTGACCTTCGTCAGGTGTCGGAGACGTCCTCATAGCGCGAGAGGTGTGACATAGCACTTCTTGTGTGGAAATGTGTAGTGTGGATATGTGTAGACACATGATAAGAACGTGAAACCATGGCTTTGTGTAATTCCATTAGCCTTGCTCAAACCTGCTGCATATATGGTCCACTGTCTAACACGTTCACCCGTGGCTACGTACTCCTGTACGTACACATGATTTTCTTCTCTTTCTCCTTAGCTTCCCGTTAAAATGGGACATCAGAACAACCACACCAAAGTCGGCACAGAGCACAACAAGGAATGTCTCATCAACATCTCTAAGTACAAGTTCTCCCTCGTCATCAGTGGCCTCACGAACGTACTAAAAAATGTGAACAACATGGTAAGTGGAGTTTTTAACATATCTCTTTTAGCTGTTTATTTGACTTTAGCATGAGTAATGGGGATCACTACGTTGCGCGTCATCAACCCTACCTCCTGGAAGGCTTGTGTATTGTGTCAAAACTCCAAGTCAACTGAAGTTTAGGATGCCCACTAAGGGCTGGAAGTGGTGTTTGCCGAATCACTGTGTCCTCTGTGTCTGTAAGCCCTCATCTCCCCTCCCCTCCCCTCCCCTCCCCTCCCCTCCCCTCCCCTCTCCTCTCCTCCTCTCCTCTCTCCAGCAGATATTCGGGGAAGCTGCTGAGAAGAACCTCTACCTCTCCCAGCTGATTATCCTGGACACACTGGAGAAGTGCCTGGTGTCGGTGAGGAAACCCCCATACACTCTACATCTACTGTATCCCTCCTTACATCACCTTTAGTTGGTCTGATAACCTATCCCCCCCTACAGTTGTTTGTATGTGTTTGTATTGTGTATAAACATTTCTCCATTTTAGTTTTCCCCCAGCCTGTCCCATATTAGTCCTATGACCTCCCCCAACTCAAACAGTTTTCTGTTGATGAATTTAATTGAACATTGCCAGTCAAGAACATTGGCCTCAAAATATTGCACTTATTGCACCAATATTCTAAAACGCTATGGTTCTTCCAACACAACGCCAGCATTACATTGGTTGGATGGATCCTGGATGCCCCTGTTCTGTCTCTCTCTGCTTTTTCCAGACAGACACAGACATACACTTAAACCCCTTCCTTCACTCGTGCTTTCTCTTCCCCTCTGAAATAGGTGCCTCTGTTCTGCGACCCTGCAGCAGTAGATTACATTTGCAGGTGTTTCCTCGACTTGAGTTAGTGGTTTCACAGCTTCCAATGGGATCGCCGGGAGTTTCCTGTATAGGTTTTTCATTAGGCCATGTCGTCAGATGGAAGCCAGCTGCTCTGCTCATGGACTATATGGAACTTTAGTTAGAAATGTAGAGATGTTATTTTTTACACATTTCTAAGTATAGTAATAGCCTCATTTTGTGTTACACTATTTCCTACATATGAGTGAGCTACAGGTTTTGAATGCAGTTGTATGCAGTCTGTCCCAGTATGAGGTTGCCAGTTTGACACAGTAGTTTTGGAAATGAGCCAATGGGAGCACTTGCGAATCCCAGGTGGGGACATACTGTGGTTGTGCCCCTGAGCGAGGCACTTAACCCACATACATGTATTGCATGTCCAGCTGTATAAATCCGAACTATGTGAGAAGTTGCCTCTGATAACCTGAAAAGCACTCCTTGTTTTCTCAGAGAACCTGTAGAAACCAGCGTGCACATACACTCTTTCCTCTCATCATGTTCCCTCTCTTTTTCTCTGTATTCATCTTCCTCCTGAACAGCAAACCTGGTTTCAAAAAAACAAATAAAGCAACACCTCAGGGCACAACGCCTCTCCTCCATGTGACCTACTTGTTGTGTGTATGTACTGACATGTATGTAACTGATATATATACACACACACTACATGTTAATGGTTTTAAATGTACAGTACCAGTCAAAAGGTTGGACACACCTCATTCCAGCGTTTTTCTTTATTTTTTACTATTTTCTACATTGTAGAATAATAGTGAAGACATCAAAACTATGAAATAACACATATGGAATCATGTAGTAACCAAAAAAGTGTTAAACAAATCAAAATATATTTGAGATTCTTGAAAGTAGCCACCCTTTGCCTTGATGACAGCTTTGCACACTGTTGGCATTCTCTCAACTAGCTTCATGAGGTAGTCACCTGGAATGCATTTCAATTAACAGGTGTGCCTTGTTAATTTCTGGAATTTCTTTCCTTCTTAATTCATTTTAGCCAATCATTTGTGTTTTGACAAGGCAGGGTTGGTATACAGAAGATAGCCCTATTTGGGAAAAGACTAAGTCCATATTATGGCAAGAACAGCTCAAATAAGCAAAGAGAAACGACAGTCCATCATTACTTTAAGACATGAAGGTCAGTCAATCTGGAAAATTTCAATAACTAATGCTCTTGCGGCTGAATGGGAGCAAGTTCCTGTAAGTGCAGTCGCAAAAACCATCAAGGGCTATGATGAAACTGGCTCTCATGAGGACCGCCACAGGAAAGGAAGACCCAGCGTTACCTCAGCTGCAGAGGATAAGTTCATTAGAGTTACCAGCCTCAGAAATTGCAGCCCAAATAAATGCTTCACAGAGTTCAAGTAACAGACACATCTCAACATCAACTGTTCAGAGGAGACTGTGTGAATCAGGCCTTCATGGTCGAATTGCTGCAAAGAAATCACTACTAAAGGACACCAATAATAAGAGACTTGCTTGGGCAAGAAACACGAGCAATGGACATTAGACCAGTGGAAATCTGTCCTTTGGTCTGATGAGTCCAAATTGGAGATTTTTGGTTACATCCGCCGTGTCTTTGTGAGACGCAGAGTAGGTGAATGGATGATCTCCGCATGTGTGATTCTCACCGTGAAGCATGAAGGAGGAGGTGTGGGGGTGCTTTGCTGGTGACACTGTCAGTGATTTATTTAGAATTCAAGGCACACTTAACCAGCATGGCTACCACAGCATTCTGCAGCAATACGCCATCCCATCTGGTTTGCGCATAGTCCCACTATCATTTGTTTTTCAACAGGACAATGACCCAACACACCTCCAGGCTATGTAACGGCTATTTGACCAAGAAGGAGAGTGATGAAGTGCTGCATTAGATGACCTGGCCTCCATAATCCCCCGACCTCAACCCAATTGAGATGGTTTGGGATGAGTTGGACCGCAGATTGAAGGAAAAGCAGCCAACAAGTGCTCAGCATATGTGGGAACTCCTTCAAGACTGTTGGAAAAGCATTCTAGGTGAAGCTGGTTGAAAGAATGCCAAGTGTGTGCAAAGGTGTCATTAAGGCAAAGGGTGGCTACTTTGAAGAATCTAAAATATAACAAATGTTTTGATTTGTTAAACACTTTTTTGGTTACTACATGATTCCATATGTGTTATTTCATAGTTTTGATGTCTTCACTATTATTCTACAATGTAGAAAATACTAAAAATAAAGAAAAAACCTTGAATGAGTAGGTGTGTCCAAACTTTTGACTGGTACTGCATGTAGATTGTAAAGTATTTTGTCTGTAAATTATTTTTCGTTATGTGTCGGACCGCAGTAAGACTAGCTGTCGCCATTGGTGTCAACTAATGGGGATCCTAATAAATCAAATAAAATCCCCCCAGCAATCGAAGGACTGCCTGCGTCTGGACGAGACCATGCTTGTGAAGCAGCTGCTGCCAGAGATCTGTCACTTCATCCACACGTACCGTGAGGGCCACCAGCACGCTGCAGAGCTCCGTGCCTCTGCCTCAGGGGTCCTCTTCTCCCTCAGCTGCAACAACTTCAACGCTGTCTTCAGCCGCATCTCCACCAGGTAACGCTAACCCTGATCCTGAGGAACTACAGACTGTTGGCTAATTCAGTGTCACTATCACTGTGTTGATGAGCAGTTGATCAGGTGTGTTAGTACAGGGCTGGAACAAAAGCCTGCCCACCCTGTTGTTCTTCCAAGGTCGATGGAAACTCACCTACGTTATTATCTTTTGTGCAAAAATGCATTTGTGTCTTTAAACAGTTCCACCAGACCTGATTTTCCCAGAAGTGTAATATTACAAATGACCAGTGGCGGCTGGTGAAAAATATTCTCGGTGGGGCTGTGCCATACTTTTTTTTTCCTGTAACCATCGCGATATATTTTAACACAAACTGCAGGACAGCAGTGCTCAGTGAAACATTCAGTAATTATTTAATGCCAATATTAAAAAGTTGAGGCATTCTTACACAAAAACATATTACACAAACCCAAGCCTTTCATTTGCATTTAAAGTGAACTTTTCACCATTGGTAGTAAACAGGCAACGCAACAGGCATGCTGTCAGAACAGAGTGGAAAGTGGACAATAACATGAAATTATTATAAAGTTTATAGGAAATCTTACACTGTATAAAAGGATGTATAATATAGAAATGGATATCAAGTGGATGAACTCAAACCTTTGACTGGAAGAATAGCATACAGTATTTTATGATCATACTAAATGTGACTAATTGTTAATGTGCTCCAGAACTGCAACAATTAATTGATACAAAACAACATATATACAGTAATATTAGCAAAGACACTATTAAGACTTTCTAGAGTACCATATATAACTGGATTTTTTATGCTAAGGTCAACTATATACAAAGAAACATGCGGCCAGAGCTGCTCTGTGTGTGTGTGTCTGTCATCTTATTTGTACAGGAATTTTGCCCGTCTGTCCTTCTGAGTGGCAAACCTCTCAATGACCCTTTGATTAAAGTCAGGAATGTCCCTGACAAGTTTCTTCTCCATGGAGAGCATGGCCAGAGCGTTCAGGCGATCCTGTGTCATGCTGTTTCTCAGGAAGGTCTTGATCCTTTTCAGTGTAGAGAAGCACCTTTCTGACTCAGCAGTTGTCATGGGTGTGGTGATGAGGATCTTGAGGAGGCTGGCAGTCTGTGAAAGTGCTCTGAAGGTTGTTCTCCATGAAGAACTGGTACAGGGGCACTGCACCACTACAAGCCTTGAACTCACTGTTCTCATAGATGAGGGACAGTTCGGTTTTGAGCTTGGCCTTGTTCAACATGGGGTACGCCTCCACGGTTGTTTCAAGCGCTGTATCGGGGAACTTCACACTGTGTTGTGGGAACAACTCTCCGTGCAATAGTGTTGCGCTGATGAGGTGCTGGGTGAAGGAGAACCTCTCTTTGGCATGACTCAGGATGGTATCACATACCTGTAAAAGATACATCATCAGCTTTAATTTGCAATTAAGCTATTTTGATGCAAGTGATCCTGACTGACACATGCCTATGTCCAACTCAAGTATATGATTACCAAGGTGCTGATTGTTCAGGGTTTTGGCTACATACTACCAGGCCTGAAAAAAGTTCTAGGGGGAAACACTGACAATTACATCACAACTTACCTCTATAGCCAACCTCTGTTGTTCTCCTGGTCCCAGCATCCTCCGTCGCTTGATGGGCTGTTGCTGCTCGTCAGATGCGCTGTCCCCACACAAAGAGGGAATTGAGGCCCTGGGTCCAAAAAATAAAGTTTAATTTGATAACTTGCAATCAGACTTCTTAACTCACTGTAATTCCCCCTCAACACACAACCAGTGACTTTTATATATGACGGCCACAGCAATCCTGTGGCCGTCATCCAGCTGCGTAGCAATGTTCACCCTTCCTAATACAGCTAGCTTTACAGAGTTGTCCATGTGTGCCCTGGTGTTCTCATGTTTCTTTACCTTCTCTGACAGGTGCTTCATATCCCTCACTCCGGTACCTGTCCATGCTGAATCTGACCCCGTCGTTTTAAAAAGCAAGCACGGAAAGCAAAATAAAGCATTAGCATCAGTGCACCCAGCTAGCCAAGCCTTCCTGGTGTACCAGCTACGGGAGAAGCCGCGCATATACTGCTTCCCTTTCTCGCTAGCCTGCTGTCTGATTGAGAGGTCAGGTTGATCTGGGCCCAGCTCTTTCACCCGAACTTTCTCTGACAAAGTTCTCCTCTCAAACGGATCTTGGAGGAGAGATTTCACCGAGTTAGGGTTGGGTCTTGGAGGAGTAACGTTTGCGCTCGCCATTGTCGTCTAGTAAAAATGGCGCCACTGGAGCCCGGTCCTTATTTTATCAGGGGCGAGCTTGGGGCGATAAAATAATCGCCCTCCTTGGATTCGATTTAAGATCGCTGATTGGCTACATTTTATGTCATACATTCATATCTTAAATTAGCAATTGGCTTAACTGCTACGTAGACCCGCCTCCTCGGGGCACTTTCTGTATCGCCCAGAGCTGACGGGGCGTTTGACAGGCAGAGGAAAGGTTGCGAATATGATTTTCTATCATATCTTACACATATTACTGTGTGCATTCCATATTTCAAACACACAAATATTGACATACTGATGTTTTTATTATTATTATTATTATTTTTATTTATTTTTTATTTTATTTTTTAAAATAATTTTATTTAAGGGGGCGGCGCCCTAGCGCCCTCTATCGGCCAGCCGCCACTGCTAACAATATTATTACATGTAATCCAGGAGTTTTTGTTTGAATTCTGGTTCTCCTCTCACAACACAAGTCACTCAGAAAAGCATATGTAGCCAGTAGCATGCTGCAGGTACATTTGGCATTTAAAAAAAACTATAGCTGTGCTACAGAATTAATCTGTTATCATAAAAGTGTATTGCAATATTCAGTCTCTTGCCACACACACACACTCTCACTAGATACAAATGTGTAGGCTACTTGTCCAGAGAGGTTTGTGCTGTAGAAGTGGATCTACAGCAAAAGTAGACCTTTACTGCAATCTACAGGTCTAAGGTCACACTAGCATACAGAAAATGTAAATGTAGGCTATCCACAGAAAATGGAAATGTGTGTGTTTCTGTTTGAGAAGTTAAACCAGTTCATTCCCTTGTCACTGAGTGTCCTGCATCATGTATTTTTTTTATTATTTGTAAATTAAGTATGGTTTATTTTACAGTACATTTATTTTAGACAGAATCACTTATATCTGGTTGAATGTTGGTTGTGGGACATATCTGAAGTACTGTGTGTGTTCCATTAATCACACTAATGCCAGGGTCAGTATGTGTGTGTGTGGATAGGCATGTTCTATACAGTATTCAGGACAACATTACTCTATTTATCATACACTATGACTATGACTGCATAATAGACTAACCTAAAAATACACATTATTTTCTAATAAATGTGTTAACAGGGGAATATACAGTGGGGGGAAAAAAGTATTTAGTCAGCCACCAATTGTGCAAGTTCTCCCACTTAAAAAGATGAGAGAGGCCTGTAATTATCATCATAGGTACACGTCAACTATGACAGACAAAAGGAGAGAAAAAAATCCAGAAAATCACATTGTAGGATTTTTTATGAATTTATTTGCAAATTATGGTGGAAAATAAGTATTTGGTCAATAACAAAAGTTTCTCAATACTTTGTTATATACCCTTTGTTGGCAATGACACAGGTCAAACGTTTTCTGTAAGTCTTCACAAGGTTTTCACACACCGTTGCTGGTATTTTGGCCCATTCCTCCATGCAGATCTCCTCTAGCGCAGTAATGTTTTGGGGCTGTCACTGGGCAACACAGACTTTCAACTCCCTCCAAAGATTTTCTATGGGGTTGAGATCTGGAGACTGGCTAGGCCACTCCAGGACCTTGCCCGGGCGGTGTGTTTGGGATCATTGTCATTCTGAAAGACCCAGCCACATTTCATCTTCAATGCCCTTGCTGATGGAAGGAGGTTTTCACTCAAAATCTCACGATACATGGCCCCATTCATTCTTTCCTTTACACGGATCAGTCGTCCTGGTCCCTTTGCAGAAAAACAGCCCCAAAGCATGATGTTTCCACCCCCATGCTTCACAGTAGGTATGGTGTTATTTGGATGCAACTCAGCATTCTTTGTCCTCCAAACACGACGAGTTGAGATTTTACCAAAAAGTTCTATTTTGGTTTCATCTGACCATATGACATTCTCCCAATCCTCTTCTGGATCATCCAAATGCACTCTAGCAAACTTCAGACGGGCCTGGACATGTACTGGCTTAAGCAGGGGGACACGTCTGGCACTGCAGGATTTGAGTCCCTGGCGGCGTAGTGTGTTACTGATGGTAGGCTTTGTTACTTTGGTCCCAGCTCTCTGCAGGTCATTCACTAGGTCCCCCCGTGTGGTTCTGGGATTTTTGCTCACCGTTCTTGTGATCATTTTGACCCCACGGGGTGAGATCTTGCGTGGAGCCCCAGAAATCGAGGGAGATTATCAGTGGTCTTGTATGTCTTCCATTTCCTAATAATTGCTCCCACAGTTGATTTCTTCAAACCAAGCTGCTTACCTATTGCAGATTCAGTCTTCCCAGCCTGGTGCAGGTCTACAATTTTGTTTTTGGTGTCCTTTGACAGCTCTTTGGTCTTGGCCATAGTGGAGTTTGGAGTGTGACTGTTTGAGGTTGTGGACAGGTGTCTTTTATACTGATAACAAGTTCAAACAGGTGCCATTAATACAGGTAACGAGTGGAGGACAGAGGAGCCTCTTAAAGAAGAAGTTACAGGTCTGTGAGATCCAGAAATCTTGCTTGTTTGTAGGTGACCAAATACTTATTTTCCACCATAATTTGCAAATAAATCCATTACAAATCCTACAATGTGATTTTCTGGAATTTTTTTTCTCATTTTGTCTGTCATAGTTGACGTGTACCTGATGAAAATTACAGGCCTCTCTCATCTTTTTAAGTGGGAGAACTTGCACAATTGGTGGCTGACTTAATACTTTTTCCCCCACTGTAAATGAAGACAAAGGCTATCAATTCAATGCAAATATTACTGTATTAAAGGAAATCGCTGTATTAAGCCTGCGTTGAAGACCGTTTGAATGGCTTGGATAGGCCTATGGAGATGGCAGAAAACATCCTGATTAGAAGGGAAGCTTTGTGAGGCTTCTCCTGTTGAGAGGTGGAGGAAAGATCCTCTGGGAGTCCAGATGTGGCAGCATGTGCCACTATGCTGGGCACTACAGAAGAGAGAGAGTTGACATGCACTTTAATTTAGAAATTATGTTATATTGTATTCTTAGTTTCAACTCATTACTTTCACAAATAAATGAGAACCAGCATCTTGAGGTTTAGAAATTAGAAATCATTTTACATAAGATCACTATCGATAATATATAATGTACTGTATATAGGGTTTAATATTTTTGCAATAGCATCTTTGTACACCAATATCTCAAACAGTAAATGTCCTGCTGTATGGACTTACACATGCTATCTTCAGCAGTAGTCTGGTCTTTAGATTCAGAGTGGCAGGAATTATTCTTGGAATCCTTCTTGTTCCCGATCTTGAATGGCTAAAAAAAGAGTTGAAAGACAAAAACATGTCAAAACAACAGTCACAGCTGAACAACCTCATGGTAATAACAAATCACATCTTACACACCAGCACACCAATATTTATAAATGGTTTTGGAATTAATGGATGGTTTTACATTCTCGAAATAACATTGTTTACTCACATTGACACAATTGTTAACTTAAATAAGTTTGATGTACCTTTAAGTTGATTTTCAGCCTGGCAAGCCTTTGTAGGAAAGACAGCTTCCCTCTGGTAGCCTTCACATCCTCAGCCATGGGAAGAGCCTCAGGCCGGGTGGCTTCGAAATATGTTCTTGAGGCTGCCCTTGATGCCTCGTTACAACTGTGGAGAATCTCCTTGCTCAGAGACTTCACAAGAATCCTACTGAATGTAGAGTCCTGAGTCGACACGGCCAGTTGGAGGATCTTCTCTGAGCCAAACTCCTTCAACAGATGTTTGTAGACGGTGCTGTATATTTTATGACTCTTCAAGTTCTTGGGATAAGCTTGGGTCTCAGAGCAGCCTGACCATGCACAGAAGGCAGCTATAACTTTTGGAATCAGGTCTTGTGATGTGCGTGTGACGTCAACTGGGTACAGATCAGTTTGGGTTTGGATTTTTGACAGAAGTCTCACCACTAACATGCTGATGAGGCCGGTAAAGTCATCATCACTGCTTAAGTTATCAGTGGATGGGGTTGAAAGCGAGACATCTTTGACAACATCCGGGCTGGTTGACTTCTGATCACAAACAATGCTCTGAGCTACACCGGAACAACTGGTGGTATCTCTTTCCTCAGCATCTATGTTGGCCTCAAAGCCTCGTGCAGCATTGGAGGTCTCACTTGTTGCCATGCTGATGGCGGGAAAAGATGGCAGAGGGGAGGACTTAACACTCAGTAGACTGCCTATATCAGTTACAGTTCTGGTTGGAGATGACTCTCTGCTTTGTGCATCAGAAACCACAGAGTCCATGACCTGGCTTACCATTACTTTGTTAAACAGACTGACTGTGTCACTAAATGCTGATGTAGACAAAGAGCATGAAATCCTATCTTCAGATACGCTAGCCGTCACACTGACTCTCTGAGCCCAACTCATTGAAGCTAAAGATGGCACAAGGCTAGGAAGCAGGAGACGCTTCACAGACTCCTCTGCAAACAGCTGAACCAGCTCGTAAGCTGTGGGTTTCCCCAACTTCTTGTCATTCCTCTTCAGTTTAGTAAGGATTGTATGGGATGCACTCTTTCCAGCCGCCACTGTCAGAACCAGAGGGGTCAAGTTACTCTCAGAAATGATGCGGTTGACTTGGTGAGTAAGATCACAGGAGAGAGCACCAATCCTATCCTGAGATATGAGCTCCTCAAGTCTTGCTATTGCAGCTGTTAGATCAGGGTGGGATGCAACCTCCCCTTCTTCCTCTGGATATACATCCTTTAAAATGGTATCCACTATTGCAGACATGCTTTCCCTGGCATTACACACTGATGTTTTTGTCTTAGTAGATTTGCCCATGTCGATGACTGAGCATCTTACAATGGGCTGAGTAGTACTCGCTGGTAATTCAGAAGGGATGGGAATTCCAGGGAGTGCAAATTCCCACTCTGACTTCTGTGATCTGGCAGATGAGGATGACAACGAGGAAGAAGGCCACTGTGGTGCTGGATAGACCAGTTCCTCATCACATTCACTGCTTACCTTCTCAATATCGTCCAGGATCATTCCAACCACATTCTCTATTTGTGAAAGCTCTCCTGCAGTCACCATTTGGTCAGATTTTGACAGCTCTTTCTGAATTGAAACCAGAATATGGCTGAGGGTATTTTTGGCTTGAGCCTTTGTTACTTTGGCTTGCTTTCGCCATGTGAAATAATTCCTAATCTTTGTCTTCACATTGTGATAAATAGTCTTTGCAGTTGTCCAGATCTTCTTCTCAGATACTTCCACACCAGACTGGGAGCCTTCGGGTGCGGCCTCAGTGTATTCTGAGGTTTTTTCATAACTCTGTTGAAGCATAGAGTCTGCCTGCCATAGAGTAGTAGAAGACTCTGTGCGTGGGAAAAGGCTCTTTATGTCATTTGTAATTGATCCAACGATTTCAAAAGCAGTTAAATCGGTATGCCTCGAGGAAATTGTTGATGTTGCTGGCAACATCTGAGAATCTAGCTGGCTGGAACTGACTTTGCTGGGAAAGCTACTGATTGATTTGATCAGTATTTTTCGCACTTTGTTGGTAGCGTTCATCTGGAACTCTTCACTGGAGAGCTTCTCAATGACTGAGGCTGGAGTATCTCTTAATCCCTCCAACGCAGAGGAACCGGACACAGGCATGTCTTCTAGGTAAGACATGACACCGTCCAAAAAGTCATAGACTTCAAGGGAGTTGTAAAAGAAACTCTCTGCAACAGATGATGTGCATTCCTGATCTGATCTATAGATGTCCACAATCTGGGACAAGACCTCTTTGGTGCAGGGCACCAGGTTTGAATCACAGAGAGACAGTAATGGTTGAGAGTTCTCACTTTGGCATTTACGGAGAGCACCAAGTCCTATTGAGTTGACCTCTTGCAGTATTGCCTCGCTCTTACAGGTTTCAGGTTGCTCTGGTGTTTTCTCTTCTACAGAGCCAGTTGAATCACGTCCATCAGATAAAGAAGATGAATTGCATTCTGATATAGGAGATTCACTCCTACATGGTGAAGGCAAGCTCAGGATTGAAACAGGCAGATCACTGGAGTCAGTGTGCTCCAGAAGCACATCACTGGAGTCAACTTTTTCCATAAGTTCTTTCCCTTGGACTGGAGTTCCACCCATTGTGAGGAACAATGTATTCAGCTTTGCCTGAAGCCTGTCGCAGAGTCTACGAGCTACATGGAAGGGTTTCCTCTTTGTTATACAGTGTCCTACTTGGGGATCTCTCTGGGTGCTTGTTGGCTGATCTAATTCAGCATGCTGCACAATGTCCTTGACATCTTCAACAAAGTTATCAATTATTTGTGATGCCTCAGAATCTACTTTGGTCTGTATGAGCCCAGTGGCCGCAGAATCAAGGATCCTGTCAGATGGGCCAGATGCATTCGTCAAGCTTGGAGTGGTACTAAACGAATGAGAAGGTTGAACCATACCAGAGATACCGCTCCTAAACCTTCTCACAAGAATTTCACTCACAGCCTTTGAGGCTTTGGTCTTGAACTTTGCACCAAACAGAGTGCCAAGATTTTGCGTCATTTCATTGCAAGATGTACATATTATGTTCAGCTCCTCTGGAACAGGAGAGTCTTGAGCATCCAGGTGCTCCACTGCAAGGTCACTGCCAGATGCCAACATTTTAACTTTCACAGCCACTTCTCGAAGCACCTTAGCCAATTCCGGATCTTCTTTTTCCAATTCATCCACCATGTCTGCGATAACAGTCATCACCTCTTCTGTTGCAGGTGGAATGCACGACTCTAATTCAGAGGTGGAGCTCTGGTCCTCTGGAGTGGCATGATCATCAAAACACTTCTGGACCATGTTGACCATCTGTTCAGCGGCCTGGGTACCAGAAGCAATAGGGGAGGACCGCCCTGAAATGGCTCTGCTGATAGTCATAGAGAGGGCCAAGTTAAGCTGTTTGACCACCACCTTGATAAGACCAACGGTCAGCTCAGGTGGGCAAGAGGACAGGATATTATGGTCAGAGAGTTGCTCCTGGACACTTTTGATGATTCTGTCCTCTGGCATTCCCAGGTGGACTTTCACTGAGGTCTGGGAACTTTAAAACGAACAAACAAAGCATGATAATTCCTGTCTGAACTTGGCAAATCGATCAAGCATTGTAATTTTAGTATTCTAAATATTTACATGTCCTTTTGATCTCTTTTCATGCTCATTAATTCTAATCTGCTCAAAGGTTGATACATTACATTCTGTACTACATTAGATAGCATAAAATGCATTGGCTAACAAACTGGGATAGATGAGCTAGGTGAAATCCATACATGTAAACCTTGAGGGGAACATACCTCTTCGAAGAGGGTGTTAGGGACCTGAGACGTTGAGCCCCTGTGCCGCCCTTATACAACTTCTTCGGCAGATATTTAACTTCCTGGATGAGCTCCAGTCTTTCCTGATCAAAGGCTGTAAAGGATCTTGCACTGCCGCCCCTCTTGGTTGAGTCAGTTTGGTCCTCAGCAAAGCCCGTCACCCCCAGTACGCCGGCCAGGGCCGGCATCAGGATCTGCAGGGTGCTCTGTGTGATGAAGGTTACAATTGTCTTGCACAATTTGGCAAGCTGTTCCTTCGTCATCTGGTTTGAACAAACAGAACAAAAACAGGCTTTTCAATGGAACTGTGATGTAAAGTATTCTAGATCGAACAGAATGCATTTGATCAACATTGTTATTCTTGTCTGTGACTGAATTCAAAGTTTGATGAAGTCTGACAGAGCAATGAACATGAGTAACAGAATATAACTTGATGGCTAATCCCTCTCTCTGAATTCAACAGATTAATGACACATCAAAGGTCAAAGAAAGATGGAGAAACTTACAGGGTTTTTTTGTCCTTTGTAGATCACTTGCCACTGCCTAGAAAATAAAAAAGAAGTGTTTTAGTTAGTGTTTAGTTCCCACTGCATAAGAGTTCATAAATGTTGAACATGTGAAGTTAACATACTCATCAGTAAGATTGCGCAGGAATGAGATGAGGATTGGGTAGGAGTACTCCATCTCATCCTTGTTGCCTGGGCCAAATGCAGCCTTAACTGCTTTCGTCTCCATGAGCTCAATTACAGATCCTCTGTCCAGGTGTTTATTCCTGGAGACTAAAGATGTGATTGCCGTAGAGGGAGTAGAAACAAAATTAAAGAAAAATCAGACATTTTATCTCTTAATACTCTGACTTAACTGTTTTAGGCTTTTACAATAGGCCTATTTGAATAAAGCTATCTATGTAACCTTTCTTACTGATTACAGTAGACTACAGTTTCATTGAAAATGGATAACACAACCTGCACATCACAGACAGAATAGAGAACCAATATAGTAGGCTAATCTCTGACCTGCATCGTTGTTGGTGCCCTGCTTCCCTGACTTCTTGCCACTACTCTTCCTTTTTGCCTAGGATAGAACAGAACAGATTGCAGATCTCAAATGATGGCAGACATGTTACACCAGGGCCTGTATACATAAAGTGCATCAGATAAGGTGTGGGCTCAACCTTGCCCAAATAATCGTATTCATTATGATCTCAAATGCAAAACTGATCCTAGATCAGCACTCCTACTCTGAGACACTTTATGAATCAGGTCAAAGCAGCTCTTAAAACACGTTTTGAAAACGGGTGTATTATTATCATAGAGATATATAGATCTCTATGGTAGTCCTGCTATCAGGTGCAGAGGGCAGCCCAGTAGGCCTATGTGCCCGGTCACTCCTGCTTCTTACCTTCCTTCCCTTCTTGGCCTCCTTCTTGGGCGGGGCCACCGGTTCTTCCTCAACAACTTCCTGTCCTTCCCTCTGAGGATCACCCTCCTCCCTCTGTACTACCTGAAGGACAGACATTCCAATAGGTAATAATAGGTCAACGTCAGAGTAGATCTTTGCATAGGACATCATAAATAGAGCTACAGCCATATCAGAGCTAAGCTGGTGATTGACTTTATAGAGAATGGTACATCTGTTTTGCAATATATTATAGCTTTTTACAAGAAATATCAGTTTAGATTACTTTTTTCTTTCTTTTTTACTTTCCCCCAATATTATATGAAGTCATTTAACCTACATTTTCTTCATCCATTCAAGCTATTTTATATCTCGAAAATCATTCAAGTTGAGTTCAAGTCGAGTGTGCAGACAATATTGCAGGCAGGGACTGTAATTTTGGGCTACATGCTACGTCATGGAACGTTAGACCTTTATGACATCACAAATAGTATTTTTGGGAGGAGCGCGGGAAAGGTTACTTGCCCATTCAGTAGGACTAGCCAATATTGAGAGAGATTTCCCCGTCAAACGTTTTCGATAGCCTACCCCTACGCCTTCAATCGAACAATTACACTGCCCATAATTTCATCACTCTCCGCAGGTCAAAACCAATCATTGGTCAAAAGACAGAAACATGTGGTTCTGCCTTTGCAATATTGTCTCTCTTGTGGGTTTATTTAGGTACGACATGTAGGCATACTGTGTAGGATCCAGTTGATTGGTCTGTCCTAGTCATTAGTAGCCTTAGGTCGAACCAAAAATCTTAGACGCTAGTCAACATCTTCTAGGAAGTATTTGTTAATAATATTCATTTCAATATCGTTCTATTCTTTGATTTAGTCCCAATCAAAACCAGCTTTTCAATCAAATCCTGTTATTGGCTGCCAAACCCCACCAAATATGTTATTGTAAGCCATACCGTAGCGAGAGAAAGTGAGAGCTGCAACGTGGACTCGTCCCGTGGCTTCTACGCTTGTATTGACCTATGCAGGGGCACTAAAGCCTGGGCCTGCGGGTGGAGGCAGTAGCCTACAACGCTGAAGGCTACACCGTTTCATTTTATTAACTCACTATATTTACCTTGTCTTCTTCATCCATTTCGATCACCTGCACAATCTTACTTTAATTGTAAGTGTTTATGTTGCCTACGTCATCTTGTGATGCTGTGAGCTAACAAATATAATTTATGCAGTAGGCTAGATAGGCCTGGGCTGCATAACACTGTTAATCTGGGAAAACATAAAAATATTTTAAAAAATGTGTTTACAATGCAAAAATAGCGTAGGTCTACTATTCAAGTCCAGACTAAAGCCACACCTCTTCACACATACTGACCCAGAATCTACATTGTCTTAGCTTTAACCTCTGTTAAATTCACTTCCCTGGTTAGTCTGTCATCATGTTTAGTGTTCTCCATGGTTAGTCTGTCCTTATGTTTAGTGTACTTTAATATAGCCTACTTACTTATTTTAATGTTTGATTTTATTGCTTTTTATCCTGCAGATTTTCTTGTGTATTTAGAGTGACTTTGGGTGTCTTGAAATCTGACTGCCCCTAAATTAGATTGAAAGCTGAAAACTTGTTTGCCCACATTTTAAAGGCCCAGTGCAGTCAAAACTATTTGATATCATATTGTACAACAGCTGATAAAAGTGTTTTAAAAAATGTGATTAGGGTTACTTCCTGATAGTTCTGGTTGAAAATACAGAGCATGTTCCTCTGCCCAGGCCTTGCTGACACACTCCAGATCTGGATAGGTATTTTGTGTGTCAGCTAACCACATCATATGTTATAGCAATCTGTCAGTCGATGACACAGTGGATGACTTGGCACACAACCATTGGTTGATGCATGCAACAGCTGAGCAGGGGAATGTGACCTATATCTACATGGGACACACTCTTTTCACAGCACTTCAATGCAAAGCGATTTTCGTAGCAGGTTTGGAGAGCATTTTCGCTAACCCTTTTCCTAACCTTAACCTCAGGTTCCTAACCTGCAACGTTAATTATCCTAACCTGCTACGTAAATTCACTTCGATATTGAAGTGCCATGAAAAGAGTGTTTCCCATATCTATATGTAACAGGTCAAAGAATTACAGATTTTTGCAACCGTTCATTTTTTATTTTACTTTGTGAGTTGATTTCACCAAAATATTGTATTGTTCAGCATTTCGTGTAGTTTACAGATATTGGGAGAGTTAGTTGTGTAAGTGCGACCTCTAGAGTGTTGGTTTGGTTATATGCGGAGGGATGTCATGCTTTTCTCAGTCTGCATTGTACTCGGCTGGGAGAGGTATGTGTTCACTTCGGCGTGATATAAACTTGATATACCTGTTAAAACTAAAACGTTTCAGTGCACATAGTAACTTGTATGTATATTATATGATGAGTGTACGTACATTTAATCAAGCTGTGTCGTGAATTTAGCTATTTTTGAGAGTTTGAGAAATTGCTAACTTAGCTAACCTCGTGTTTTGTTTAGCTGTAAGTTAGCAATCGTCTATCCTCTTGTGATGAAGCCCACGTTGTTCTTTTTATGTTAGGCGGATTCTGGTCGAGGGTAGAGTTTTGAACATTTTCTCTCTTTGATGTTGAACAGGTATGTATTCCCTATATCAGGTTAAAAATATGTGTTCATTTAAAATGTTTTCATGTATTGATTAGTGTTTAATGGCACTGAGAAGCTCAAATGTGAAGGATTACATGTTGCTTCGTGCATATTACTGTATGTATTACCTATTTGAAAGATGGTTTATGTCATGTTGCACAGTATTAATGTAAAGGCTAAAAGCTCAGAGTTTTTGGCAGAGATAACATGCAATATGACACATACATAAAATATACACCAGATGTGATGTTTATTTTCCAATTATGTTGTATTTTATTCCTTGTATTTTTGAATGTGATTATACTGAGTCTGCATTGTACTCGGCTGGGAGAGGCGGATTCTGGTCGAGGGTAGAGTTTTGAACATTTTCTCTCTTTGATGTTGAACAAATTGAGAGAGTTGTACACAATAAAGTGCCTTCAAGTACGCCAGTGTCTTGTCTTCAGTGCACCGGAACACAACGCAGTAGTCGGCGACGAGCAGACCGCGCCGGCTACATATACAGCACCTTCTAATCAGCAGGTTTGCATGGGCGGGAGTTTCGGCTTTCCATGGTGACATCACCATGTGTAAATTGGTTTATAGACCAATGACAAAGAGAGTTCCAAGCCTCTCTGCCAATAACAGCTAGTTTTCAGTTTTCCCCTCCACACTGACCACTCCCAGACAGTCATAGCAAAATTATTGGTTGAGAAAAAATGTATATTACAGTAAGGTACTTAATTGTTACCCAGAAATGATTCGATATTGATTTTTAAAAAACGTCTGCTTTGGGCCTTCAACAGATATCTGCACTACATACTCAGAAATAACAGATTTTTACATTTTAGAATGTATTTTATCAAGAAAGTAAGTTATACATGTATTTTTTTTATCTTACTCTTAATTACAACTCATTTATTTGGCTGTGGTTCATTTGATTTTCAGCACAATCCTGTTTGATAAGTTATAGTATTATAGTGACCTCTTGTGGTCAAATTTCAAACTCACAGCTTAACTAATTAAAATTGAGGTTTTCCATACCCTGTCTTATCAAACAGTGCAACATTTGACTGATGAAATGGCATTCTCCTAAAATTCTTACACTTCTAGATGAGAAATACAAGTCACTATTCCAATACTGTTTGATTCTGCCGTTTTTTGAAATAATATGAACAAATATGAGCGCAAATGTCTGAGATTGAGACACCAACTATTAACATTTCAGTTAAAAACCCTTGGATAATTTCAACATTAATTACTTAACATCTATACACATACACACCATGTAAATATCAATAAAAAGAGGCACACATGCTACAAATAGTTAGTGACTACCTACCAGTTAATCAGATTAGATTATTATGAAAAATAATATTGTTATGAGAGACAAATTGCCTTTAGACAACATAAATGACTGCGTCTGGACACAGGTCAAAACTACTCTGCCGAGCTCAAGTACTCTGTCAAGCTCAAGTTACCAGCTATGTATGGTTTCAACAATTACAAGGAGTTATTGAAAAGTATCTTACAAACATTGTTTGAATGTGAAAACTTGTCAGGTTTTCTGAAACAGGTGTATTTGTATTGAAGAACCCTGAGATTGTGGACAGTAGGCCTTGTGTGAACAGGTGGGAACAGACTGAAGATAATGACTGTAAACTGAATGTATACAATTTTACAGAAAAACGTTTTCCTTTCTCTGTCTTTCGAAACTCAGGAACAGTTTGAATATTCTTTATGTAATTTAAACTATGGTATGGATGATAAAGTTGAATCTTTCTCTCTGAATCAGGAGTAAACTTTCATTCTCCCAATTTTTCCCAATGCCCAATCTGAGCAACCTACGCTATAAACCCTGTCTTTCCCATTATTATTTCAAAAGTGGAAAATGCTACAATCGATAATCACACATAATGGGCATTTCACAGCCAAGATTTCTTGATCCGTCCCATCTTGGCCAGTATAACCTTCACCCGGTCCCTCTCTTCCGGAGTCCTCTTGGAGGTGCACTCCACAGTAGAGTCGGTCTCAAAGGAGATGGCTGGGACGTGAGTGAGCAAGTGGCCCCCAGCCTTCTCCTGGGCCATGGGCGTGGGAGTCTGCAGGACCAGCCTTCTCCTGGGCCATGGGCGTGGGAGTCTGCAGGACCAGCCTTCTCCTGGGCCATGGGCGTGGGAGTCTGCAGGACCAGCCTTCTCCTGGGCCATGGGCGTGGGAGTCTGCAGGACCAGCCTGCCCCTCAGAGAGTGTTTGAGCTGCAGCAGCAGAGGGTTGTGGTGGTTGTACAGCCCCACAGGGTCGCTCTCGGGCCGGAAGCAGGTGGAGCAAGCGGAGCACAGTACGCAGAAGATGTAGACCCAGCCCAGGTAGTGCAGCACAGGGAAGATGTAGACCCAGCCCAGGTAGTGCAGCACAGGGAAGATGTAGACCCAGCCCAGGTAGTGCAGCACAGGGAAGATGTAGACCCAGCCCAGGTAGTGCAGCACAGGGAAGATGTAGACCCAGCACAGGTAGTGCAGCACAGGGAAGATGTAGACCCAGCACAGGTAGTGCAGCACAGGGAAGATGTAGACCCAGCACAGGTAGTGCAGCACAGGGAAGATGTAGTCACCAGCAGGATGCGGAAGATCAGCAGCATGGTCAGCCAGATCTTGCCGATCACTGGGGAGTGGTTCTGCACCTCGGATAGGAAGCGTCCGAGAATGGACCAGTCTCCCATGGTTTAACCAGTCTCCCATGGTTTAACCAGTCTCCCATGGTTTAACCTGGGGGGGCTTGAGAAGGGACAAGGGTGTGAATCACAACCTCCCAGTCCACTACTACCTAAAACAGTACAATAGGAATGATTTAGACACCAATGTTAATTCTATGTAAAGGAACATTTTCTAGTGTTTTGCAAATGGCTTCTTATCTGATCTACGATGGTTGTATTGAAACTCACAATACAGAAAACCTTTTAATTATGTTGAATAAATACATTTCCCAGAAATGTCACTCATTATCTCATAACTTCTCATACAGCTGTTGATACACGAGAATGATAGAGTATGCCCATATCAATGAGGGGAATACAGTGCAAATTGTAACAGCAGAAAATACTGTTTCCCCTTTCCGTTTATCATAACAATTGAAAATGCAAACAGAGAAGAACAATCCTAACAAAATAGTTAAAAATCCACTCAACCCTGGATAGTTTGTCTCTTTCCAATGCAAATCTGTAAAAAATGCTTTGCCATGTAGTCCGCATTGGCTATAATTAATATAAGTGCTGTTTAATGGACGATTTGAACGGTGTTGAGCCTGGTATGGGAGAATGAGCATATTCAGACATATTCAGCCACTCTATCTGAAACTCTCATTGTGCTGTGGGGATACAAAGGCAGCCAATGTACAGTTTAACAAAGATTTAAAAAATACAATGGGAGGCACCTTTTCTGAAGAGCCGGGAATAGTCAAACAATAACTGCAGGGAACTAACTGGAAAAGGAAAACAATACCAATTTATGCAAAGCTTCTGCTCTTCGCCCGTTTCAAAAAATACAATTTTGATAAATATTTCGCACTTTTCCAGACTATGCTCAATCAATCTTTGAATTAAATGTGATGACAAAGTAGAGGAATCATCCAGCAGTTTTAGGCTTATAGTCACCAGTTATGACTACAGCATTTGTCTTTCTCTAGGCCACTAGCCTTAGTGCTTTGCCCCATCCACTTATAGGCCTGATCTAACACAGAGATACAAATCTCACAATACATACAGTTCACTAAAATGGTCTTCCAGGAACTGTCTGGACTAAACAGGACTGTGGTATCCCTTCAAATGGTATTCTGAAGACCCTATAAGCAGCTTGCATCAATGATGTATGGATCCAATCCAAGTCCACAGATTAAACACACAGAACAGGTTATATCTCCATTAAAATAAGTATGTTTAGAGTCTATCCATCCACTTGAATGTCCATCATGGGATCCAATGTAAAGACCAAGCCTCAGTATCCTCCGCAGCATCCATGTCTCTGCTTCATCATGGTGTGGTCCATACACTGTGGCTTTGGAACAGAGGACATCAGGACCATTCCCCTGCAGTTTGTGAGGGCACGAATTCAATTGTTACTTTGTGTGGTTGGGCTGAAAGGCTGGATTAGGTCTGGTCCGTGTGTGTGTCATATGTAAACTACAGGGCAGCCAGTGCCAGTGGGCCAAATATGATAAATAACTGAATGATTGATCGAGTTCATCTAAATTAGAATATTGAGGAAGCATCTGGCTTTCTGAAAACACCAACCTGTTAAAGACAAAGACATTGCTAACTAAGCACTAAGGATTGTCATGCCTAGAACTGTAGACCCATTGATAATAAATAAACCCTTTATAGGACCTATAAACTGTAGATGCTTCAGAAATTATTTATACGCAAATCTCATGCAATATAAAGTGTTGCACTATTGAGTAGACAGCTGATGTACCTACTGTAATGTCATGATGAAAATAATAATAATGTATGCACTCACTAATTGTAAGTCGCTCTGGATAAGAGCGTCTGCTAAATGACTAAAATGTAAAGATCATGTACCACTTAGCAGATCAGTTTATGTATGTACATTTTTTTTTACATTTTAGTCATTTAGCAGACGATCTTTTCCAGAGCGACTTACAGTTAGCGAGTGCATACATTTTTATTTTTTTTTCATACTGGCCCCCTGTGGGAATCGAACCCACAACCCTGGCATTGCAAGCGCCATGCTCTACCAACTGAGCTACACGGGGCCCAGTATAGGTAATGGCTTTATTTAAAGGGCCAATGCAGTCGTTTTTATCTCAATATCAAATCCTTTCTGGGTAACAAAGTACCTTACTGTGATTGTTTTCAATTAAAATTGTCAAAAATAAACTAAAATAGCTTCTTAGCAAAGACCAATTTCTCAAGCAGGAATTTTACTAGTACTGTGTGGTCTGAGTGGGGAGGGGAAAATGTAAAATGAGCTGTTATTGGCAGAGAGGTTTGGAACTCTCTTTCTTTATGGTCTATTAACTAATTAAGTGTTGACACCAGGCAGGCCAAAACTTCATCCCACCAAAACAGGCTCAGATTTCAGGCGGTCTTTTCGAACAGCTCTTACACTAAAAGGGCATTATCATCATTTTCACAGTATTATTCCAACCACATAGTGTGCCTTCGGAAAGTATTCAGACCCCTTGACTTTTTCCACATTTTGTTACGTTACAGCCTTATTCTAAAATTGATTAAATAAAACAATTTCCTCAGTAATCTACACACAATACCCTATAATGACAAAGTGAAAACAGGTTAAAAAAAGAATAATATATATATTTAAAAAACAAAACAGAAATACCTTATTTACATAAGTATTCAGACCCTTTGCTATGAGACTCGAAATGTAGCTCAGGTGCATCCTGTTTCCGTTGATCATCCTTGAGATGTTTCTACAACTTGATTGGAGTCCACCTGTGGTAAATTCAATTGATTGGACATGATTTGGAAAGGCACACACCTGTCTATATAAGGTCCCACAGTTGGCAGTGCATGTCAGAGCAAAAACCAAGCCATGAGGTCGAAGGAATTGTCCCTAGAGCTCCGAGACAGAATTGTGTCGAGGCACAGATCTGGGGAAGGGTACCAAAACATTTCTGCAGCATTGAAGGACCCCAAGAACACAGTGGCCTCCATCATTCTTAAATGGAAGAAGTTTAGAACCACCAAGACTCTTCCTAGAGCTGGCCGCCCGGCCAAACTGAGAAATCGGGGGAGAAGGGCCTTGGTCAGGGAGGTGACCAAGAACCCGATGGTCACCCTGACAGAGCTCTAGAGTTCCTCTGTGGAGATGGGAGAACCTTCCAGAAGGACAACCATCTCTGCAGCACTCCACCAATTAGGCCTTTATGGGAGAGTGGCCAGAGGGAAGCCACTCCTTGGTAAAAGGCACATGACAGCCCTCTTGGAGTTTGTCAAAAGGCACGTAAAGACTCTCAGACCATGAGAAACAAGATTCTCTGGTCTGATGAAACCAAGATTGAACTCTTTGGTCTGAATGCCAAGCATCACGTCTGGAGGAAACCTGGCACCATCCCTACGGTGAAGCATGGTGGTGGCAGCATCATGCTGTGGGGATATTTTTCAGTGGCAGGGACTGGGAGACTAGTCTGGATTTAGGCAAAGATGAACGGAGCAAAGTACAGAGAGATCCTTGTTGAAAACCTGCTCCAGAGCACTCAGGACCTCAGACTGGGGCGAAGGTTCACCTTCCAACAGGACAATGACCCTAAGCACACAGCCAAGACAACGCAGAAGTGGCTTTGGGACAAGTCTCTGAATGTCCTTGAGTGGCCCAGCCAGAGCCCGGACTGGAACCCAATCTAACATAATAATAATAATAATAATAATAATAATAATAATATGCCATTTAGCAGACGCTTTTATCCAAAACGACTTACAGTCATGCGTGCATACATTTTTTTTGTGTATGGGTGGTCCCGGGGAACGAACCCACTACCTTGGCGTTACTAGCGCCGTGCTCTACCAGCTGAGCTACAGAGGACTACATCTCTGGAGAGACCTGAAAATAGCTGTGCACCAACACTCCCCATCCAACCTGACAGAGCTTGAGAGGATCTGCAGAGAAGAATGGGAGAAACTCCCCAAATACAGGTGTGCCAAGCTTGTAGCGTAAAAAAACAACAAAAAAAATACCCAAGAAGACTCGAGGCTATAATCGCTGCCAAATGTGCTTCAACAAAGTATTGAGTAAATGGTCTGAATAATTATGTAAATTTGATATTTCCGGCTTTTATTTATTCTAAAATACACAGTTTTTGCTTTGTCATTATGGGGTATTGTGTGTAGATTGATGAGGGTGAAAAAAACATTTAATTAATTTTAGAATAAGGTTGTAACCTAACAAAATCTGGAAAAAGTCAAGAGGTCTGAATACTTTCCGAAAACACAGGTAAATCACGTTTTTGACTGCACTGGGCATTTCATAATTTCAAGGTCTTAATTGTATGTCCACAAATTTGATTGTGTCTGACTTGCAATATTTGAGTTGGATGCCCAATCCCTGGGCTGCGTGACCAAATCATTGATTTGAATGGGTGTTATTAATCACTGTGTGTGGAAAGTTGTCTGGGTTTTCTGTGAACTATTGAGTGTGTGCATTGATTTCTAATCTTATATACAGTGGGAAGTGATCAATTTACTTATTGATGATGGATGACGCAAAGGGATTCCCAATTCCTTTTTTTCCTGAGAGCAACATAACAACATGATATGACCGTAACCAAATGCAATCTGGAAAAAAAATCAGTTTTATTGTTTCACTGATTTAATTAGACGTGACTGCTGTGGTAAGTGATTATTATATACATCTATGTAAGTGACTCATCATAACAGTATTACAGTTCATAGAGCAAGGCCGTAGTGGTTATCAGATAATGGACAAATGGTAGGTGCTGATCACATTTTTGGAAATATCTGTTCAATCATATAAATTCATGTTATGCATATGTTGTATCCTAATTGTGTTATGCATTTGTGTGTGGATGACAATATTTTGATATCCCAGCAAATCTTGAAAGGATTTCTTAAAATTAGATTTGAAGGGGTTGACTAATAGTAGCTAAACTGTATAGAAACAACATGTTGCTTTTTCCCTAGTGTTTGTGTTGTAGCATAATGTAATGATATATAGAGGCACAATCGGTAACCACTTTGACGATGGCATATTGAAAATGATTTACTTTTATGCCATCTCTCGAAGGCGCTCTAATGGACTAGTTAAACTTGTCAAATGGGGGGGCACATTCCATGTAGTACATATTTTACTGTTTGACGTGCCACATCATATGCCATTCAGTAATTTTCCAATACATAGATATTAGAAACATGTTTTTATAGCAATAATATTTTAATACAAGCCAATTTACAATATCTTGATTTCTGAAAAATCTCTAACGTCCCATAAAAGTCAACTGGAAATGGTTCAGGCCGGAGCGTTACAGGAAGTTGTAGCAGCTGCCATGTTTAGCTGCTTTGTTGTAGATTCCTTCTAGGTTTCCTGCAGATTTTAAGTGTTGCAATGGAACCGAGCTGGAGTACATTTTTATTCCAGGTAAGTGTAACATCTGAGTGATAAATTTGGTTAACTACATCTATATGTTACTACATGTGTAATGCGTCGTTGCCTCTGGTGATTTTAAACGTAGATTTCTAGTAGACCTATTCAAGCAAAACAATGGTAGCGTTAGCTAGCTAGCTAATATTGGCTAGCCTATGAGCAATCCGCTAACCAAGCTAACGCTAGCTAGCTAGCTAGCTCGCTACATCAAGCCCAGACTTCCAGCTGTGAGGTATGGATGACGCTCGAGAGGGGGGGGGGGAAATCTGGTCGGTCTCCCCCCAGTTTTTGTAGAATATTTGTGTTTCGACAGATTTTAGTACAAGTCCGCCAGTGTATGTTTATAAATTGGATTGGCCACCACTTAGCTAAATATAAAAAGCAAGCAAGTTGGCAAAGTGATCATGCCCGCGCGTTGGATAGTTAGAAAGCTAGCTAGCTGTAGCTAGCCTCTTAAAGAACGAGAACAAACCCCACCTCCACTCCAGCGGCGAGCCATGCCAACCAGCGAATATATTTGGCTTCAAAAGTGCTTTCATTTTCGCAATCAGTGATTTTGTTTACTTGTTTTGATGCGATTTGAATACTTTTCTACTTTTAGCAAATCGCACTCGTTTACATTCTGGGCACGAGGATGGAGAGGAGGGACCCCACACTTCTGATTCTTAACTTTACCCCCTTTTCCTCGTCCCAAAATATTTAACCGCGGGTTGGAGAAAGAATTCAGACTATGCAGTAAGCTGCTAGCTAATTCTTGCACTACTGATCATTTTGTAACCCCTCTGCCCTATGTCTGAGATTTGTATTTGGCAGCTTGCAGAGGATATTCACGTCCTTAGTTATCTGCCTTTGGTGCGATGTGAGCTGCAAATCAAGGAATAGGGATAGTCATCAATGGCCATTCAATTTGGTTAATTGAAATCCAAACAAACTTTTTTTTATTTTTTTTAAACAATTTTAATAAGTAAGTACCTGATTAGGGTTGTTCAGGATATATCCAATCTATACATATTCGGAAATCCTAGACAGGGTTACAGCATTCTGAGCAATACACAACTTGCACCTTAAAATGTGTTGCAAAAATGAATTTTCTACCCTTTCTGTCTGTAGAAGGTGAACATTTGTCTGTGTAAAAACCTAGCCTCTTGTTGCACTATGTCCATTCAGTGGAGTTTTAGTATTTACTGATGTATGCTTGTAACAAGACGTAAAAAGTCCAATAAACCTTTATTGGTCGCATACACATATTTAGCAGATGTAATTGCAGGTTCAGTGAAATGCTTGTTTCTATCTCCAACAGTGAAGTAATACCTAACCATACACAAAAATAAAGGAATTAAGAAATATCAGGGAGAGTAATGTCGGAGTCTGGAATATAATATATGGTGGTGTGTATAGACAGTATATGAATCGAAAAGGTGTACAGCAGTAGCTGTATAGGATGAACCATGACTAGAATACAGTATATACATATGAAGTGGGTAAAACACTATGTAAACATTTATTAAGGTGACCAGTGTTCAATGACTGTCAGCGTTTCCCAAACTCAGTCCTCAGGACCCCAAGGGCTGTACGTTTTGGTTTTTGCCCTAACTCTACACACTGATTCAAATTATCAAAGCTTGATTTGAATCCGCTGTGTAGTGTTAGGGCAAAAACTGAAACGTGCACCCCTTGGGGTCCTGAGGACTGAGTTTGGGAAACCCTGGACTATGTACATAGGGCAGCATTTAAAATAAAGAGAACTTTAAAAAAAACAAGACTGATGAAGGTAGAAAACACGAAAGCAGTCAACTTGCCAAGTACACTACATTCATAGATTGTTGACATTATGTAACCACTGGGAATTCATCCACCAGCAGTCACATGTCGGCTAGATCTTAAAAATAGATCTCTTTCCATCACACCTGAGGGGAATTGCATTTGAGAATCCAGACTATGTAAGCCTAGTGTAGACATTTGAAACATCCTCTGTCTGGGTATGGGAAAGCGCATCAGTCATAATTTAAGACCCTTTTCCGTTTATTTTCCTGGAATGTGGAACAGGCTATTTCTCCTAGTGGACATGTATTACATTTTACTGTCCTATCTATCTGGCAACCCAAGATGCATAACAAAATGCAGTGTCAGTTAAATTATTAGATGAATTGGACCCTTGACCCTTATGCTTCACAACATCATCTCAAATGGCATACAATGTAGTGTTCCAATCCCAGGTCAAATGTGAACACTAGTGTTGAAAATGTATGTCCTCAAACCAAGTTGCCACTTGTTTTCTTATTTTTTTCTTCCCTACTCCGCATAATCATATTGCAGCCATAGTGGTAGGCCTATATAGTTCCATTCCCTCAGCACTTGAGAGGTGCAGCTGTTGCCAGTTAATTGCCGCGAGCCAGGGACCCATGATAATGGTTTTATTTTGTGGCTAACAAGGCACAAATACCTGAAGCTGGTGTGATGGAGCAGTGGAGGAAAATGGAAACTAAGTAGTTGTTATTTGGAGGCTCCGTTTGATTCGCTGGTCTTGATGTAGCGTCTAATGAGGCTGTGCGTCACTTGTTATTGTTCTGTAAGGTCGGAGGTTATGCTTGGGGGGGTTGTCAAGGTATGCAGCTCTCAATAGTAGTATTCTCGTAATCCTGAATCAGATGAAAATGACTCATTTCTTTTCTCCCGATTTAGGACAATACGTAATGGGTTTTGTTTTACTGTTAATGTTAACATATTATTAACAAGCCCAGTATTTTCCTTTTCTTTTGTATTAGTCTTCTGTAGGTCCCATGGTTCCAGGGAATCCACGTAGGGACTACTACACAGGGATCAGAGTAAGTTAATGTCCTCCACAAAATGTCCCTGTAAAATCAAATACCCCAACTTCCTTTTTCACAGGTTTCTGCACATGAAATGAGCCCCACCCAGCCCTTGAAACATAGATGGAACATAGTGTGTAGTCAAGGTCTTAGTCCTGGTTTCAGGGTTAACACTCAGATCTTGTTGCTTCCCTCATGCAGGTTTGTGCCAGACATTGAGTGTGTTTATCAAGTTTTGTGAGAACACAAGCAATACCAATATAGTGAGTGAGTGAGTAGCTACCTTGGAGCATTCTTTTAAGTTTGGAGCAGTCCACATTGATGTACTGCATGAGCTCTATATCATGGACATCCACAGTGTCTTCTGAGCAGACTGTCAGCTCCTGCAACCTGGGGGAGAACACAATGGATAAGGACTCTCTTAGACACTGCCAGGGAACAAGTTCATCCAGTCAAACACATGATATCCAGAGATTTTATTCTCCCACAGTTTCTCAGTAGAAAGGAGGGAAAGAAGAGGGGGTGGAAGAGAGGGAAAAAAGGTAGCCTTTTTGACATCATCCCGTCGTCCTTCAAGACAGGAAACTGACATGACTGTATCAATGATGTGAAACTTTCAGAATGTTGCAGATAGAAACAAGGCTACAGTAAACATGTTGTCCACAAATGATGTATCGCTCCTTGTGTCAATTAGTGACAATTATTCCAACGTATGTTGTGTTGAAAGACATTTCATTTGTAAGTACCAAAGTTATATAGGTTGTTACGGGAAACTTGTTGCTCATGAGGGGCTGCATATATTAACAAAATGTCATGACAATAGCGCAAACAGGACAGGAGATATGTTTGTTCAAAGTTTGGAATTTCAGTTGATTCCTATAGCAACCCACTTGGGCCAATCAGAATAATGTTGTAAATTGTCACGATCGTAGATGAACGGGACGGACCAAAACACAGCGTGAAATGCATCCATGTTTATTGAACTTAATAAACATACAAAAACAACGAAACGTGACGTCGGAAGGCTAACACTAACAAGCCACACTAACCGAACACAAACAAAAACCCACAACACAGGCAGGAAAACTGGCTGCCTAAGTATGATCCCCAATCAGAGACAACGAGCGACAGCTGCCTCTGATTGGGAACCACACCCGGCCAAACATAGAAATACAAACATAGATTATTCACACCCTGACCAAACTAGCTAGAGTTCTATAGGCCAGGGCGTGACATAAATGCCGGATCTCCATGGGAAGAAGTATCATTCACCCAAGTTCCTTCAAAATCGGGCCAGTGCTGTCTAAGATATCGCGTACGAATGTACTAACGGACGGAGACAGAGCCACAGTCCCATCTCCGATTTACAATAGCACGATGTGCGGCATATCGATGCAGCCAGCGCCAATTCAAAAGATGTTGAAAGACATTTCATTTGCATGTACCGAAATTATATCGGTCATTAGGGGAAACTTGTTTCTTATGAGGAAATGCATGCATGTAAAAAATTACAATACTGTAGTTCAAACGGGGCAGGAGATATGCTTGTTCAAAGTTTGTTGGGGGACAAAAAGTGTAATTAGAAAAACTAATGGGCGGAGCTTATAGGTCCTCATGAGAAATGTGTTGCTCATGAGGGGCTGCATATATGAACCACATTTCATGACAATAGCTCAAATGGGACAGTAGATATGCTTGTTCATAGTTTGGAAATTCAATTGATTACTATAGAAGCCCCCTTGGGCCAATCAGTGTAATTTTGTAAATGTCGTATCTCTACGCATCATTCATCCAAGTTTCATCAAAATCGGGCAACCGCTGTCTGAGATATCACGTGTGACAAACATACGAACGGACAGAGACAAATCCACAGTCCCCTCCCCGATTTCATCGTGGGGGACAATTAACCTAATAGAGCTAACAGGATTCCCTGTTTTATCGTTCCATCTGAACGTTCTGTAACGTTGCACCATCCTGAACATCCTGGGTGGGGAGGGAGGGATTTCAATCATGACTGGGCTAACAGTTCAGTCACAGTGACCTTGTCCATGACTGGCTGCTAAACTGAAGTGCTGAGGTATGCGAACAAATTAACTTATCACATGGCATAAGCAGGAAAGGGGGTCCGAACAGTTTCCTCATCATTACTTCTGAGGGCATAACGTCATTTGTAATATTACACTTCTGGGAAAATCAGGTCTGGTGGAACTTTTTAAAGACACAAATGCATTTTTGCACAAAAGATAATAACGTAGGTGAGTTTCCATCGACCTTGGAAGAACAACAGGGTGGGCAGGCTTTTGTTCCAGCCCTGTACTAACACACCTGATCAACTGCTCATCAACACAGTGATAGTGACACTGAATTAGCCAACAGTCTGTAGTTCCTCAGGATCAGGGTTAGCGTTACCTGGTGGAGATGCGGCTGAAGACAGCGTTGAAGTTGTTGCAGCTGAGGGAGAAGAGGACCCCTGAGGCAGAGGCACGGAGCTCTGCAGCGTGCTGGTGGCCCTCACGGTACGTGTGGATGAAGTGACAGATCTCTGGCAGCAGCTGCTTCACAAGCATGGTCTCGTCCAGACGCAGGCAGTCCTTCGATTGCTGGGGGGATTTTATTTGATTTATTAGGATCCCCATTAGTTGACACCAATGGCGACAGCTAGTCTTACTGCGGTCCGACACATAACGAAAAATAATTTACAGACAAAATACTTTACAATCTACATACAGTACCAGTCAAAAGTTTGAACAAACCTACTCATTCAAGGTTCTTTATTTTTAGTATTTTCTACATTGTAGAATAATAGTGAAGACATCAAAACTATTAAATAACACATATGGAATCATGTAGTAACCCAAAAAGTGTTTAACAAATCAAAAAATGTGTTATATTTTAGATTCTTCAAAGTAGCCACCCTTTGCCTTAATGACACCTTTGCACACACTTGGCATTCTTTCAACCAGCTTCACCTAGAATGCTTTTCCAACAGTCTTGAAGGAGTTCCCACATATGCTGAGCACTTGTTGGCTGCTTTTCCTTCAATCTGCGGTCCAACTCATCCCAAACCATCTCAATTGGGTTGAGGTCGGGGGATTGTGGAGGCCAGGTCATCTGATGCAGCACTTCATCACTCTCCTTCTTGGTCAAATAGCCATTACACAGCCTGGAGGTGTGTTGGGTCATTGTCCTGTTGAAAAACTAATGATAGTGGGACTATGCGCAAACCAGATGGGATGGCGTATAGCTGCAGAATGCTGTGGTAGCCATGCTGGTTAAGTGTGCCTTGAATTATAAATAAATCACTGACAGTGTCACCAGCAAAGCACCCCCACACCTTCACACCTCCTCCTTCATGCTTCACGGTGGGAATCACACATGCAGAGATCATCCATTCACCTACTCTGCGTCTCACAAAGACACAGCGGTTGGAACCAAAAATCTCCAATTTGGACTCATCAGACCAAAGGACAGATTTCCACTGGTCTAATGTCCATTGCTCGTGTTTCTTGCCCAAGCAAGTCTCTTCTTCTTATTGGTGTCCTTTAGTAGTGATTTCTTTGCAGCAATTCGACCATGAAGGCCTGATTCACAGTCTCCTCTGAACAGTTGATGTTGAGATGTGTCTGTTACTTGAACTCTGAAGCATTTATTTGGGCTGCAATTTCTGAGGCTGGTAACTCTAATGAACTTATCCTCTGCAGCAGAGGTAACGCTGGGTCTTCCTTTCCTGTGGCGGTCCTCATGAGAGCCAGTTTCATCATAGCCCTTGATGGTTTTTGCGACTGCACTTACAGGAACTTGCTCCCATTCAGCCGCAAGAGCATTAGTTATTGAAATTTTCGTTTCTCTTTGCTTATTTGAGCTGTTCTTGCCATAATATGGACTTAGTCTTTTACCAAATAGGGCTATCTTCTGTATACCAACCCTACCTTGTCAAAACACAAATGATTGGAAAGAAATTCCAGAAATTAACAAGGCACACCTGTTAATTGAAATGCATTCCAGGTGACTACCTCATGAAGCTAGTTGAGAGAATGCCAACAGTGTGCAAAGCTGTCATCAAGACAAAGGGTGGCTACTTTCAAGAATATTTTGATTTGTTTAACACTTTTTTGGTTTCTACATGATTCCATATGTGTTATTTCATAGTTTTGATGTCTTCACTATTATTCTACAATGTAGAAAATAGTAAAAATAAAGAAAAACGCTGGAATGAGGTGTGTCCAACCTTTTGACTGGTACTGTACATTTAAAACCATTAACATGTAGTGTGTGTGTATATCTATCAGTTACATATATGTCAGTACATACACACAACAAGTAGGTCACATGGAGGAGAGGCGTTGTGCCCTGAGGTGTTGCTTTATTTGTTTTTTTGAAACCAGGTTTGCTGTTCAGGAGGAAGATGAATACAGAGAAAAAGAGAGGGAACATGATGAGAGGAAAGAGTGTGTGTGCACGCTGGTTTCTACAGGTTCTCTGAGAAAACAAGGAGTGCTTTTCAGGTTATCAGAGGCAACTTCTCACATAGTTCGGATTTATACAGCTGGACATGCAATACATGTATGTGGGTTAAGTGCCTCGCTCAGGGGCAAAACCACAGTATGTCCCCACCTGGGATTCGCAAGCGCTCCCATTGGCTCATTTCCAAAACTACTGTGTCAAACTGGCAACCTCATACTGGGACAGACTGCATACAACTGCATTCAAAACCTGTAGCTCACTCATATGTAGGAAATAGTGTAACACAAAATGAGGCTATTACTATACTTAGAAATGTGTAAAAAATAAGATCTCTACATTTCTAACACAATACAAACACATACAAACAACTGTAGGGGGGGATAGGTTATCAGACCAACTAAAGGTGATGTAAGGAGGGATACAGTAGATGTAGAGTGTATAGGGGTTTCCTCACCGACACCAGGCACTTCTCCAGTGTGTCCAGGATAATCAGCTGGGAGAGGTAGAGGTTCTTCTCAGCAGCTTCCCCGAATATCCGCTGGAGAGAGGAGGGGAGGGGAGGGGAGGGGAGGGGAGATGAGGGCTTACAGACACAGAGGACACAGTGATTCGGCAAACACCACTTCCAGCCCTTAGTGGGCATCCTAAACTTCAGTTGACTTGGAGTTTTGACACAATACACAAGCCTTCCAGGAGGTAGGGTTGATGACGCGCAACGTAGTGATCCCCATTACTCATGCTAAAGTCAAATAAACAGCTAAAAGAGATATGTTAAAAACTCCACTTACCATGTTGTTCACATTTTTTAGTACGTTCGTGAGGCCACTGATGACGAGGGAGAACTTGTACTTAGAGATGTTGATGAGACATTCCTTGTTGTGCTCTGTGCCGACTTTGGTGTGGTTGTTCTGATGTCCCATTTTAACGGGAAGCTAAGGAGAAAGAGAAGAAAATCATGTGTCATGCTAAAGTCACAGGAGTACGTAGCCACGGGTGAACGTGTTAGACAGTGGACCATATATGCAGCAGGTTTGAGCAAGGCTAATAGAATTACACAAAGCCATGGTTTCACGTTCTTATCATGTGTCTACACATATCCACAATAACTTGCTACATTTGCACACACTGTATATATATTTTCTGTTGTATTTTTGACTTTATGTTTTTTACCCCATATGTAACTCTGTGTTGTTTTTATTGCACTGCTTTGCTTTATCTTGGCCAGGTCGCAGTTGTAAATGAGAACCTGTTCTCAACTGGCTTACCTGGTTAAATAAAGGTGAAATAAATAAAAAATAAAAAAAAATCCACACTACACGTTTCCACACAAGAAGTGCTATGTCACACCTCTCGCGCTATGAGGATGTCTCCGACACCTGACGAAGGTCAAGGAGCAGACGTCCTGCAGTCACAGAGCAATGAAGCCCTGTGCTAAGAAGAACCTCGCCACAACTCTAACATACGCCCACAGCTGTACACCTGCAGGCTACATCTCACTCACACACACAAGGGCCAGCTGGGCCAGACCTCATGGGCAGGAGCCCCTGTAAGCTTGCCTAGTGTTGTGCACTAGAGATGCACTGATGATATGACGATTCTGGGCTGATGCTGTGATGACCAATACTACTAGGTTGAGGTTCTTCTTTCTCATTAATCTAGTACATCACATTGGCATCCACCAACCTCTCTCGGGTAGCTTTTTACATTTACATTACATTTTAGTCATTTAGCAGACGCTCTTATCCAGAGCGACTTACAGGAGCAATTAGGGTTAAGTGCCTTGCTCAAGGGCACATCAACAGATTTTTCACCTAGTTGGCTCGGGGATTAGAACCAGTGACCTTTCGGTTACTGGCACAACGCTCTTAACCACTAAGCTACCTGCCGCCCCAGGTGCATGCATTACAACCAAGACAATTTAGGAATCTGAAGTTGCATACAACTGTGATTTAGACTTGTTCACAACACTTTCATTGTTTCTGGACACTGGGTAGATTTTTGGGAAAAATAAGCAAGGTTCACACAGAAAATCTGATTCTGACTATGAACTCCACCCTCATAAAGCCAACACATGCAATCCTATGACATAGAGCCCTCAAATTCAACTCTGGAACCCGAAGCCAGTTCCACTAAATTTTTTCATTGTTCCCCTCTAATCAGGGACTGAATTAGACCTGGACACCAGGTGTATACAATTCATTATTATGTAGGACAGAAAACCAGCAGGCTCCGGACCTCGTAGGGTAAGAGTTACCCCTGACTTAGAGGCTTCTAAATGGTCTTAACAACACAAGGTGGATTTAATCCCTTATTACACTTTCATCAAACTGTAATAAGCCGAGCAGAGCCGCTAAGCCTGGGTACAATCACCACTCTGTGCATCAGAGTCCCTCTGTAGCCTCTGAAACCTGAGGCCCAGAACCTACCCAAACTGCACACAAAGTGCTGATATTCATTTTCAAAAGGCAAAGAAAAGGAGGTATGAGACAGTCTTATACCCAAAGTTGTACTGGAGCTGAGGGCAGTTGCACAGTGGCACTTGGAGCAGGTTTAGGCTAAATCCAAACCTCTGCATAGTGCAAACTCTGGTAGGCCTAAACTAGGCCTAACCCTTTTCAAGTTTATTTGTAAAACAGATTTCACCCAAAATAGTTTAAAGAAGGTTAAGAGTTTCTGGCGGCATTGCTTGCACTGCAGCATGGTTGCAAGAACCATCCCAAAAGAACCATCTGTTTCAGTCCCTTTCGTGGTGGTCTTTGACGACCAAAACAGACAAAGCTCAGTTTCCAATGGATGAAATTGAGACCCAGAGCTGCTTTACAGACATACCAGCTCTCAAGCAACAACAAACTTTCCAACAAATAAGCTGGAGCATTTTACAACCTTGATCTTACAATATGATAATATTGACTGATAATGACTCCTGATGAGAAACAGTTAGGGGCAACAGACAAGTGTAAAAACTATTGATGGACTGGATAGACTACCTGACCCAATGATTCACATAGCTTCAATCTCAAGTTCATTAGAGGAATCTTTGGCACCCTTAAAGGGATACTATAGCAGTACTGTACAGTAGCATATGCTAGTGTACCTGTAGCCTTCCAGTCATTGCACAAACGCTAGTCTGCATTGGCTCTCGGGACTACCTCTAACTTCCTTCACTCTGCACGCAGACACCTAAACAGCTTAATATTGCAGATAGATTGTAACTTCCATCAATGTAATTGTCTGCATCACATCCAATCCCCCATGTTTTTTATATCTATACTCCCCTTTATTACTTTTCAACCCCGCCATCCTTTCCCTACTTGGGGTAAATTAGTGAACAACAATACTTAGGCCTCTACTTCCAGCTTATACTTACTATCTACATTTTATGGACACAGTCAATTTTACAATAATTATATTTTATTAGTTTTTGCTCCTGAACTTCTTCTACTCTCAACCTCTCCGATCATTTTCATGATGTCCATCCGGTTTGCTTCTATATGCCATATCTTTCTAACTGTGCTCTTTCCCAAAAGCTCCCAACATACAACCTATATACTTACATTATTAGTTATCTTGTTATTATTTGTTGTTAGTTGTTATTAGTCCCATCCTTCAACTCCATTCAACACCTCCCATCTAGCTCTTAACACCATCCATATAGGATTTCTATTTGCCATATATATTTCAACTGTACTGTGATGTTTTACAAAAGTTCTGAACCTTTCTATTCTCATTGCTTCTACAGATTGTGAATTAAAAATAAACATTTTTGCTAAAAGTATTATTATATTATTGATCGATTGACTATGACTTTTCAGATCACCCAGTAATGCTATCTGCAAGGTTAGCTCCAGGTAAATATTGCAATCCTTCAGCCATTCCTGGACCTGTGTCCAAAAACAAGCTACAAATGGACAGAACCAAAACAAATGATCTAATGATTCTGTCTCTTCACAGCTAAATCTGCAGAGCTGGGAAGATTGTATCCCCCATTTAAATAACATTATATTGGTAGCAAGAATTTTATATAATAATTTAAATTGAAAGATTCCAATTTTTGAATCCGATGTCGTTTTGCGTGTCAGTTCATAAACACTATGCCATGGGATCGGTACGTAAAAAATCTCTTCCCAACTATTTTGCAATCTATATGGGACGGCTGTCAATCCTTTGGTCCTTAAATTAAACTGATATACTTTTTTATTTATCACAGTTTTCCTTAACCAATTATGTTCTTTAATGTAAGGCCGACAGACAAGTTCCTTACTTTCTCCCCTTTCCACTTTCCTCTTCCATTTTTGCGGTAAGGCTGCAATTATTTGGTTGTAATTTTGGGTAGAGCAGACATTTCCATATGTTTTTGTTAGCTGCATGTGTGACATAACTCCACCAGTCCTACCGATGATATCATTTACGAAGATTATACCTTTTTTAAACATTTTGTCAAAAAATTAAGGTTTTTTGTCAATTAGTATATTTGAATTTAACCACAATATTTGTTGCATTATTTGTTCTCTCGTTTCTGGAGGATTAAATTGAAATTGCAACCAACTTTATATGGCTTGTTTTAGAAATAGTGATATTTGGGAGATGATTTCCTTTTCAAATAACTGAAAATGAGTGGTTGTAATCTGAATAAAGGGAAAAAGGCCATTCTTGAACATTGGGTGAGACAATCTTACTAATTTGCTTGAGAACCAGTTCGGATTTAAGTATAACTTTTGTATGACTGAAGCTTTTAGTGATAGGTCTATTAATGCTTTAATATTTAATAATTTCTGTCCTCCGAATTCATATTCATTATATAAATAGGCCCGTTTAATTTTGGCTGGTTTGCCGTTCCAAATAAAATGGAATATTTTTTTCTCATATAATTTTAAAAAAACTGTTCGCTAGACGTAGGCAAGACCATAAGCAAATAGGTAAACTGGGATTCATGTTGCTTTTTTATCTTAGTATTGAGCCTTTACCTCAGAGCAGAAACATGGCCAGGTTGCAAATCTAGATTCCTCAGACAGACAGTAACATGACTGTTGGCTGACAGCATGCAACGAGTGTGTGTTCTTCATTTTTTTCACTGCATGTGACAGACCTTGCATTTTAATCAGTGCATGTTGGAGTCACACCTCTCATTTGTTTACAGTTAGCTATGACTCCCTAGCTCAGGGGTATTCAACAAAATTTAAAAAAGGTCCAGTTAGAGAAAATGTTTTGAAGCAAAGGTCCAGAAGATCATAATGTCTAACAATTTAGTGGTATATATATTTAAGTAGCCTAGTAGTTCTGAATGTAATCAATAACTGACCGTCTAATCAAATTAATTCAGTACAATTCAAAAACTTGTTGACAATATTTATTATCACGAAACATAGAACTGAACATTAGGGTTGTCCTCGACTAAAGAAATTCTTAGTCGACTAACACTTATATGAGTTTGTCGACTAATCGATTAGTTGATTTAATCGACAGAGCTGTGCAAGACTAGAAAAGCGCAATATAAATGTAGTTAATTAACCATCTGTAAAACTGAGTTTCTCCGAAATTAATCCTGCAAAAGCACCACTTTAAATCTCGTGTTCACCAGAAATGTTCTCATAAGTTACTTGGAAATGAGTAATTAAGCATGAATAAGCATAAAAAATGACTTATCGACTAAAGAAATCTTAGTCGACTAAGACCAAAACGACCGATTAGTCGACTAATCGACTAAGAGGGGCAGCCCTACTGAACATATATGTATGACTGTAGATATGTACAATGTGCTCTCATTAATTAACTAAATAAAACTAGGGCTGCATGTCAAAATAAGAGAAAATAAATAAAATGTGAAAATTGTGCATTTTCAAAAAAAGTGCTTAACTTCAGAAAAATAATATAAAGGGAGGAAAAGTTTGAATTTCCCCTTTTCTGTTTCACATCTTGACTCAACAGTCTCAACCAATTTTACAAATAATAAATCTCAACAGATCTTAACAATTGAACAGTTTTAGAGTATCACTTTCTTCCCCTCATATCCCACTCCACCATGTTTTTGCTCAGTGAGAGAATTGAGCTTTAGCCTGTCTTGCCAGAATTTTAAACCTGGGCTTGAATGGAGTCAGGGCCATTCTCATACACATGTGAAGGTGCTCATTGGTGAGCCTGGAACGATATTTAGTTTTAATTATGTTCATTGTGGAGAAAGCTGCCTCGCAGTTGTATGTGGAGCCAAACATGGTCAAGATGTATAGGGCTACTTTCCTCAGACCCGGGAAAGCAGTCTCAGGGACCATTTGGAACCAGAAAGTGGAAGGGTCAGTTCTTACAAACTGCTCTTTCAGGGCCACATCTGCTTGGAGATCAACCAATTGCATCTGGAGAGACCCAGCATTTACCCATTTAAAGTGCTGTGTGACTTCCTTTGAGAACCCCCTGACATCTGTGATCAGAAATGGGTTCTGAATGAACATGGTGAGCTGCTCTCCAAAGCTGAAGCTGTCAAAACGGTTGCTGAAGTTTACAATCAGCTTATCAATAAAATCAACAAAAGAAGACAAATCTCTCTGTCCCTGAACCTGTTCCTGCACTGCTGGGAAGTGTACACAGTCTCCCTGCAGGTCTTCCTTGAACACTTCAAGTTTCCTCTGAAAGGAGCGAACAGCTGTCATCAGTTCACAAATTGAATTGTCCTTGCCCTGTAGCCTCAAATTCAGTTCATTCAGATGTGACGTGATGTCAACCAAAAAGGCCACATTATCCATCCATTTCTCATTTTCTAAAAAGAGAGAAAACTGTGTTGCCTTCTGACTGCTTAGCTCTGCCAAAAAAGATGCTAATTCCCTCCTGATGGACCAAAAGCGCTCTAGCACCCTGCCTTTGCTGAGCCATCTCACATTGTTGTGCAGCAAAAGATCATCAGCATTGGCATCAACTTCTCTGAGGAATTCCCTAAGCATGCGATGCTGGTAGGAAGAGGATGCCCTGAGAAAATTTATCATTTTCATCATTGTATTCATCACCTCAGCATGCTCATCTGACAGGGAGGCACAGAGGACAGATTGATGAATGATGCAATGGTAAGATAAAAGCTCAGGATTGTCCCCTTTCAGTCTTGCTACAGCTCCTTTTTCTTTCCCTATCATAGAAGGGGCTCCATCTGTGGTTATTGAAACCACTTGTTTTGGCTCTATTCCTCTTTTTGTTAACATCTCCTTAATGGCCAGGTAGATATCCTCTCCTCTTGTACTGGTCTGAAGGGGAGTGACACCTAACATGTCTTCACAGAATGTTTTCTGGGCTGTGTTGAAAAACCTGGCAAACACTAACAGCTGAGCATTGTCACATATGTCAGTGGACTCATCCACAGCTAAGCCTACACATGGTGCCTTATGCATGGCTTCATCTAGCTGGGTTAGCACATCCTGAGTTAATATTTCACTTTTCTTTGTGGCAGATGATGCTGACATGGGAATTTGCTTTATTTTATCACAAAGCTCATTTTTTTGTTTTCCCTCAAGTAGTGTTTCAGCTACTGCACTCATGCATTCTTTGACAACCCCTCCATCTGTAAATGGCTTTTTGTGTTTACCCAAAATCCAAGAAACTCTGAGGAAACACTCAAGAGCACGTTGTTGGGCAGTGAATGTGTTGCTCAGGATCCTGGTGGAGTCTGTCCATTCTGGATTAAATGCTCTGTTTTCATTGTCCACTTTTCTTTTTTTGGAGAGTGCCATTTGTTCCTTATTTTCTCTAACTGTTACCCTTTTTCTGCCTCACTCGTCTGTTTCGCTCCCTTTCTCCGTCTCACTCATATTTTCGTCAACTTTCTCCGTCTCACTCGTATTTTCCTCAGCTTTCTCCGGCACACTCGTCTGTATCTCTCCCTTTCTCCGTCTCATTCGTCTGTTTTCGCTCCCTTTGTTTTCTACATATATCGCTATCTTTTTAATCCGACTTTCTTTTCCTTGGTAACTTGCCTCTAAAACTCTCATCTGTCTGCACTGTAGAGTCCCAATATTTACCGCCAGGAATGCAAAGACTTCATTGGCTGAGTGGTATCACGTGGGATCGCTTAACTCACATGCAATTGGTCGGTGAGTTTCCTCATTCACAAAACGAGTACCGTAAAGACTACAAAAGCTGTGCATATTAAAATAGAAGCGCCCCGTCAGGTTTTAATTCATAATCTTTTGTTTTGGTCCGGGTCCGTATGGGACGGCTTCTGGGTCCGGATCCGGACCGCGGTCCGCCTGTTAGTGACCTATGCTCTACGGCAATCACATCTTTAGTCTCCAGGAATAAACACCTGGACAGAGGATCTGTAATTGAGCTCCTGGAGACGAAAGCAGTTAAGGCTGCATTTGGCCCAGGCAACAAGGATGAGATGGAGTACTCCTACCCAATCCTCATCTCATTCCTGCGCAATCTTACTGATGAGTATGTTAACTTCACATGTTCAACATTTATGAACTCTTATGCAGTGGGAACTAAACACTAACTAAAACACTTCTTTTTTATTTTCTAGGCAGTGGCAAGTGATCTACAAAGGACAAAAAAACCCTGTAAGTTTCTCCATCTTTCTTTGACCTTTGATGTGTCATTAATCTGTTGAATTCAGAGAGAGGGATTAGCCATCAAGTTATATTCTGTTACTCATGTTCATTGCTCTGTCAGACTTCATCAAACTTTGAATTCAGTCACAGACAAGAATAACAATGTTGATCAAATGCATTCTGTTCGATCTAGAATACTTTACATCACAGTTCCATTGAAAAGCCTGTTTTTGTTCTGTTTGTTCAAAACAGATGACGAAGGAACAGCTTGCCAAATTGTGCAAGACAATTGTAACCTTCATCACACAGACCACCCTGCAGATCCTGCTGCCGGCCCTGGCCGGCGTACTGGGGGTGACGGGCTTTGCTGAGGACGAAACTGACTCAACCAAGAGGGGCGGCAGTGCAAGATCCTTTACAGCCTTTGATCAGGAAAGACTGGAGCTCATCCAGGAAGTTAAATATCTGCCGAAGAAGTTGTATAAGGGCGGCACAGGGGCTCAACGTCTCAGGTCCCTAACACCCTCTTCGAAGAGGTATGTTCCCCTCAAGGTTTACATGTATGGATTTCACCTAGCTCATCTATCCCAGTTTGTTAGCCAATGCATTTTATGCTATCTAATGTAGTACAGAATGTAATGTATCAACCTTTGAGCAGATTAGAATTAATGAGCATGAAAAGAGATCAAAAGGACATGTAAATATTTAGAATACTAAAATTACAATGCTTGATCGATTTGCCAAGTTCAGACAGGAATTATCATGCTTTGTTTGTTCGTTTTAAAGTTCCCAGACCTCAGTGAAAGTCCACCTGGGAATGCCAGAGGACAGAATCATCAAAAGTGTCCAGGAGCAACTCTCTGACCATAATATCCTGTCCTCTTGCCCACCTGAGCTGACCGTTGGTCTTATCAAGGTGGTGGTCAAACAGCTTAACTTGGCCCTCTCTATGACTATCAGCAGAGCCATTTCAGGGCGGTCCTCCCCTATTGCTTCTGGTACCCAGGCCGCTGAACAGATGGTCAACATGGTCCAGAAGTGTTTTGATGATCATGCCACTCCAGAGGACCAGAGCTCCACCTCTGAATTAGAGTCGTGCATTCCACCTGCAACAGAAGAGGTGATGACTGTTATCGCAGACATGGTGGATGAATTGGAAAAAGAAGATCCGGAATTGGCTAAGGTGCTTCGAGAAGTGGCTGTGAAAGTTAAAATGTTGGCATCTGGCAGTGACCTTGCAGTGGAGCACCTGGATGCTCAAGACTCTCCTGTTCCAGAGGAGCTGAACATAATATGTACATCTTGCAATGAAATGACGCAAAATCTTGGCACTCTGTTTGGTGCAAAGTTCAAGACCAAAGCCTCAAAGGCTGTGAGTGAAATTCTTGTGAGAAGGTTTAGGAGCGGTATCTCTGGTATGGTTCAACCTTCTCATTCGTTTAGTACCACTCCAAGCTTGACGAATGCATCTGGCCCATCTGACAGGATCCTTGATTCTGCGGCCACTGGGCTCATACAGACCAAAGTAGATTCTGAGGCATCACAAATAATTGATAACTTTGTTGAAGATGTCAAGGACATTGTGCAGCATGCTGAATTAGATCAGCCAACAAGCACCCAGAGAGATCCCCAAGTAGGACACTGTATAACAAAGAGGAAACCCTTCCATGTAGCTCGTAGACTCTGCGACAGGCTTCAGGCAAAGCTGAATACATTGTTCCTCACAATGGGTGGAACTCCAGTCCAAGGGAAAGAACGTATGGAAAAAGTTGACTCCAGTGATGTGCTTCTGGAGCACACTGACTCCAGTGATCTGCCTGTTTCAATCCTGAGCTTGCCTTCACCATGTAGGAGTGAATCTCCTATATCAGAATGCAATTCATCTTCTTTATCTGATGGACGTGATTCAACTGGCTCTGTAGAAGAGAAAACACCAGAGCAACCTGAAACCTGTAAGAGCGAGGCAATACTGCAAGAGGTCAACTCAATAGGACTTGGTGCTCTCCGTAAATGCCAAAGTGAGAACTCTCAACCATTACTGTCTCTCTGTGATTCAAACCTGGTGCCCTGCACCAAAGAGGTCTTGTCCCAGATTGTGGACATCTATAGATCAGATCAGGAATGCACATCATCTGTTGCAGAGAGTTTCTTTTACAACTCCCTTGAAGTCTATGACTTTTTGGACGGTGTCATGTCTTACCTAGAAGACATGCCTGTGTCCGGTTCCTCTGCGTTGGAGGGATTAAGAGATACTCCAGCCTCAGTCATTGAGAAGCTCTCCAGTGAAGAGTTCCAGATGAACGCTACCAACAAAGTGCGAAAAATACTGATCAAATCAATCAGTAGCTTTCCCAGCAAAGTCAGTTCCAGCCAGCTAGATTCTCAGATGTTGCCAGCAACATCAACAATTTCCTCGAGGCATACCGATTTAACTGCTTTTGAAATCGTTGGATCAATTACAAATGACATAAAGAGCCTTTTCCCACGCACAGAGTCTTCTACTACTCTATGGCAGGCAGACTCTATGCTTCAACAGAGTTATGAAAAAACCTCAGAATACACTGAGGCCGCACCCGAAGGCTCCCAGTCTGGTGTGGAAGTATCTGAGAAGAAGATCTGGACAACTGCAAAGACTATTTACCACAATGTGAAGACAAAGATTAGGAATTATTTCACATGGCGAAAGCAAGCCAAAGTAACAAAGGCTCAAGCCAAAAATACCCTCAGCCATATTCTGGTTTCAATTCAGAAAGAGCTGTCAAAATCTGACCAAATGGTGACTGCAGGAGAGCTTTCACAAATAGAGAATGTGGTTGGAATGATCCTGGACGATATTGAGAAGGTAAGCAGTGAATGTGATGAGGAACTGGTCTATCCAGCACCACAGCGGCCTTCTTCCTCGTTGTCATCCTCATCTGCCAGATCACAGAAGTCAGAGTGGGAATTTGCACTCCCTGGAATTCCCATCCCTTCTGAATTACCAGCGAGTACTACTCAGCCCATTGTAAGATGCTCAGTCATCGACATGGGCAAATCTACTAAGACAAAAACATCAGTGTGTAATGCCAGGGAAAGCATGTCTGCAATAGTGGATACCATTTTAAAGGATGTATATCCAGAGGAAGAAGGGGAGGTTGCATCCCACCCTGATCTAACAGCTGCAATAGCAAGACTTGAGGAGCTCATATCTCAGGATAGGATTGGTGCTCTCTCCTGTGATCTTACTCACCAAGTCAACCGCATCATTTCTGAGAGTAACTTGACCCCTCTGGTTCTGACAGTGGCGGCTGGAAAGAGTGCATCCCATACAATCCTTACTAAACTGAAGAGGAATGACAAGAAGTTGGGGAAACCCACAGCTTACGAGCTGGTTCAGCTGTTTGCAGAGGAGTCTGTGAAGCGTCTCCTGCTTCCTAGCCTTGTGCCATCTTTAGCTTCAATGAGTTGGGCTCAGAGAGTCAGTGTGACGGCTAGCGTATCTGAAGATAGGATTTCATGCTCTTTGTCTACATCAGCATTTAGTGACACAGTCAGTCTGTTTAACAAAGTAATGGTAAGCCAGGTCATGGACTCTGTGGTTTCTGATGCACAAAGCAGAGAGTCATCTCCAACCAGAACTGTAACTGATATAGGCAGTCTACTGAGTGTTAAGTCCTCCCCTCTGCCATCTTTTCCCGCCATCAGCATGGCAACAAGTGAGACCTCCAATGCTGCACGAGGCTTTGAGGCCAACATAGATGCTGAGGAAAGAGATACCACCAGTTGTTCCGGTGTAGCTCAGAGCATTGTTTGTGATCAGAAGTCAACCAGTCCGGATGTTGTCAAAGATGTCTCGCTTTCAACCCCATCCACTGATAACTTAAGCGGTGATGATGACTTTACCGGCCTCATCAGCATGTTAGTGGTGAGACTTCTGTCAAAAATCCAAACCCAAACTGATCTGTACCCAGTTGACGTCACACGCACATCACAAGACCTGATTCCAAAAGTTATAGCTGCCTTCTGTGCATGGTCAGGCTGCTCTGAGACCCAAGCTTATCCCAAGAACTTGAAGAGTCATAAAATATACAGCACCGTCTACAAACATCTGTTGAAGGAGTTTGGCTCAGAGAAGATCCTCCAACTGGCCGTGTCGACTCAGGACTCTACATTCAGTAGGATTCTTGTGAAGTCTCTGAGCAAGGAGATTCTCCACAGTTGTAACGAGGCATCAAGGGCAGCCTCAAGAACATATTTCGAAGCCACCCGGCCTGAGGCTCTTCCCATGGCTGAGGATGTGAAGGCTACCAGAGGGAAGCTGTCTTTCCTACAAAGGCTTGCCAGGCTGAAAATCAACTTAAAGGTACATCAAACTTATTTAAGTTAACAATTGTGTCAATGTGAGTAAACAATGTTATTTCGAGAAAATGTAAAACCATCCATTAATTCCAAAACCATTTATAAATCTTGGTGTGCTGGTGTGTAAGATGTGATTTGTTATTACCATGAGGTTGTTCAGCTGTGACTGTTGTTTTGACATGTTTTTGTCTTTCAACTCTTTCTTAGCCATTCAAGATCGGGAACAAGAAGGATTCCAAGAAGAATTCCTGCCACTCTGAATCTAAAGACCAGACTACTGCTGAAGATAGCATGTGTAAGTCCATACAGCAGGACATTTACTGTTTGAGATATTGGTGTACAAAGATGCTATTGCAAAAATATTAAACCCTATATACAGTACATTATATATTATCGATAGTGATCTTATGTAAAATGATTTCTAATTTCTAAACCTCAAGATGCTGGTTCTCATTTATTTGTGAAAGTAATGAGTTGAAACTAAGAATACAATATAACATAATTTCTAAATTAAAGTGCATGTCAACTCTCTCTCTTCTGTAGTGCCCAGCATAGTGGCACATGCTGCCACATCTGGACTCCCAGAGGATCTTCCCTCCACCTCTCAACAGGAGAAGCCTCACAAAGCTTCCCTTCTAATCAGGATGTTTTCTGCCATCTCCATAGGCCTATCCAAGCCATTCAAACGGTCTTCAACGCAGGCTTAATACAGCGATTTCCTTTAATACAGTAATATTTGCATTGAATTGATAGCCTTTGTCTTCATTTACAGTGGGGGAAAAAGTATTAAGTCAGCCACCAATTGTGCAAGTTCTCCCACTTAAAAAGATGAGAGAGGCCTGTAATTTTCATCAGGTACACGTCAACTATGACAGACAAAATGAGAAAAAGAAATCCAGAAAATCACATTGTAGGATTTTTAATGAATTTATTTGCAAATTATGGTGGAAAATAAGTATTTGGTCACCTACAAACAAGCAAGATTTCTGGCTCTCACAGACCTGTAACTTCTTCTTTAAGAGGCTCCTCTGTCCTCCACTCGTTACCTGTATTAATGGCACCTGTTTGAACTTGTTATCAGTATAAAAGACACCTGTCCACAACCTCAAACAGTCACACTCCAAACTCCACTATGGCCAAGACCAAAGAGCTGTCAAAGGACACCAAAAACAAAATTGTAGACCTGCACCAGGCTGGGAAGACTGAATCTGCAATAGGTAAGCAGCTTGGTTTGAAGAAATCAACTGTGGGAGCAATTATTAGGAAATGGAAGACACACTGATAATCTCCCTCGATTTCTGGGGCTCCACGCAAGATCTCACCCCGTGGGGTCAAAATGATCACAAGAACGGTGAGCAAAAATCCCAGAACCACACGGGGGGACCTAGTGAATGACCTGCAGAGAGCTGGGACCAAAGTAACAAAGCCTTCCATCAGTAACACACTACGCCGCCAGGGACTCAAATCCTGCAGTGCCAGACGTGTCCCCCTGCTTAAGCCAGTACATGTCCAGGCCCGTCTGAAGTTTGCTAGAGTGCATTTGGATGATCCAGAAGAGGATTGGGAGAATGTCATATGGTCAGATGAAACCAAAATAGAACTTTTTGGTAAAATCTCAACTCGTCGTGTTTGGAGGACAAAGAATGCTGAGTTGCATCCAAATAACACCATACCTACTGTGGAGCATGGGGGTGGAAACATCATGCTTTGGGGCTGTTTTTCTGCAAAGGGACCAGGACGACTGATCCGTGTAAAGGAAAGAATGAATGGGGCCATGTATCGTGAGATTTTGAGTGAAAACCTCCTTCCATCAGCAAGGGCATTGAAGATGAAATGTGGCTGGGTCTTTCAGCATGACAATGATCCCAAACACACCGCCCGGGCAAGGTCCTGGAGTGGCCTAGCCAGTCTCCAGATCTCAACCCCATAAAAAAATCTTTGGAGGGAGTTGAAAGTCTGTGTTGCCCAGTGACAGCCCCAAAACATCACTGCTCTAGAGGAGATCTGCATGGAGGAATGGGCCAAAATACCAGCAACGGTGTGTGAAAACCTTGTGAAGACTTACAGAAAACGTTTGACCTGTGTCATTGCCAACAAAAGGTATATAACAAAGTATTGAGAAACTTTTGTTATTGACCAAATACTTATTTTCCACCATAATTTGCAAATAAATTCATTAAAAATCCTACAATGTGATTTTCTGGATTTTTTTCTCTCCTTTTGTCTGTCATAGTTGACGTGTACCTATGATGAAAATTACAGGCCTCTCTCATCTTTTTAAGTGGGAGAACTTGCACAATTGGTGGCTGACTAAATACTTTTTTCCCCCCACTGTATATTCCCTTGTTAACACATTTATTAGAAAATAATGTGTATTTTTAGGTTAGTCTATTATGCAGTCATAGTCATAGTGTATGCTAAATAGAGTAATGTTGTCCTGAATACTGTATAGAACATGCCTATCCACACACACACATACTGACCCTGGCATTAGTGTGATTAATGGAACACACACAGTACTTCAGATATGTCCCACAACCAACATTCAACCAGATATAAGTGATTCTGTCTAAAATAAATGTACTGTAAAATAAACCATACTTAATTTACAAATAATAAAAAAATACATGATGCAGGACACTCAGTGACAAGGGAATGAACTGGTTTAACTTCTCAAACAGAAACACACACATTTCCATTTTCTGTGGATAGCCTACTGTCACGTGAATTTCTATCTCTAATCCACCCTAAGCTTGAATCATTACCAGAGGTTGTAAGGCTCTGGTTTTAATCATCAATGATTCAAGGTCCACAACTCACAAGTCTTATCTGTATTTTTATTCATGGCGAGAGCTCTGGTTTCAAAGGCACAACATTTACATTTTCTGTATGCTAGTGTGACCTTAGACCTGTAGATTGCAGTAAAGGTCTACTTTTGCTGCAGATCCACTTCTACAGCACAAACCTCTCTGGACAAGTAGCTTACACACTTGTCTCTAGTGAGAGAGAGTGTGTGTGTGGCAAAAAGAGACTGAATATTGCAATACACTTTTATGATAACAGATTAATTCTGTAGCACAGCTATAGTTTTTTTTAAATGCCAAATGTACCTGCAGCATGCTACTGGCTACATATGTTTTTCTGAGTGACTTGTGTTGTGAGAGGAGAACCAGAATTCAAACAAAAACTCCTGGATTACATGTAATAATATTGTTAGATATTTTCATTAACATATGGTAGCAAGTCAAGCTATCTAGTTACATGTTACAACATTATATTATATGGCCAATGTTTGTGTGCATCCTCTTTGCTCTTACCTTCGACATCAACAAGCGACACACGGGCATCTTTGCTCAGTAATCTCCTCTCCCCATCGGTTTCACTGGGATGACATCCGGTGGTGTGGCATGGTAAAGCTTGCTCAAAGGGGAAAATAACCAACCCGTACTGTCTTCTTCAGACGGCGGTTTTGGAACTTATTTCAGGCTTAACATCGCCACGAACCTCCACATTCGTATTGGAATTGCAAGCAGTCATTCGCGGTTTCCATCTGCTCGGCCATGGCGGCACATAAACCAGTGGAATGGGTTCAGGCCGTGATAAATAGATTCGACGAGCAGGTAATATTATATTGTATATGAGTTGGAAGTGGGAGTAGTTAGTTAGCTGCAACTGCAAGCAGTGAAGCATTTGGAGGGCTTGAACAGGTAACTAGCTAACTTATTTCTGCCACTGCAAAGTGCATACTAGCCTGCTTTCTAGCTAACGTTAGCTAGCTATAGACAAAGTAACTACTACGTTAGGACAAATATTTTTGTATCTGTTAGGATTATGTGTAACAAAAGTGCAAGTTACTTTTAGCTACCTATCTAGTAAGCTTCCCATGTACTTAGCTAGCTAAGATAGCTAGCTAGCCAACTAAACATGCATTTTCATGTTGCTTCGATTTTGGGTGTTGGTATAGCTAACTCGGACTGTTAGGAGAGGTTGCACATAACGTCTAATATTGGCTAATTCTGGCAGTAAATTGGGGAACAGATGTCACTACTGTACCAGCTAGGGAGTCATAGCTAACTGTAAACAAATGAGAGGTGTGACTCCAACATGCACTGATTAAAATGCAAGGTCTGTCACATGCAGTGAAAAGAATGAAGAACACACACTCGTTGCATGCTGTCAGCCAACAGTCATGTTACTGTCTGTCTGAGGAATCTGGATTTGCAACCTGGCCATGTTTCTGCTCTGAGGTAAAGGCTCAATACTAAGATAAAAAAGCAACATGAATCCCAGTTTACCTATTTGCTTATGGTTTTGCCTACGTCTAGCGAACAGTTTTTTTTAAATTATATGAGAAAAAAATATTCCATTTTATTTGGAACGGCAAACCAGCCAAAATTAAACGGGCCTATTTATATAATGAATATGAATTCGGAGGACAGAAATTATTAAATATTAAAGCATTAGACCTATCACTAAAAGCTTCAGTCATACAAAAGTTATACTTAAATCCGAACTGGTTCTCAAGCAAATTAGTAAGATTGTCTCACCCAATGTTCAAGAATGGCCTTTCTCCCTTTATTCAGATTACAACCACTCATTTTCAGTTATTTGAAAAGGAAATCATCTCCCAAATATCACTATTTCTAAAACAAGCCATATAAAGTTGGTTGCAATTTCAATTTAATCCTCCAGAAACGACAGAACAAATAATGCAACAAATATTGTGGTTAAATTCAAATATACTAATTGACAAAAAACCTTAATTTTTTGACAAAATGTTTAAAAAAGGTATAAGCTTCGTAAATGATATCATCGGTAGGACTGGTGGAGTTATGTCACACATGCAGCTAACAAAAACATATGGAAATGTCTGCTCTACCCAAAATTACAACCAAATAATTGCAGCCTTACCGCAAAAATGGAAGAGGAAAGTGGAAAGGGGAGAAAGTAAGGAACTTGTCTGTCGGCCTTACATTAAAGAACATAATTGGTTAAGGAAAACTGTAATAAATAAAAAAGTATATCAGTTTAATTTAAGGACCAAAGGATTGACAGCCGTCCCATATAGATTGCAAAATAGTTGGGAAGAGATTTTTTACGTACTGATCCCATGGCATAGTGTTTATGAACTGACACGCAAAACGACATCGGATTCAAAAATTGGAATCTTTCAATGTAAATTATTATATAAAATTCTTGCTACCAATATAATGTTATATATATGGGGGATACAATCTTCCCAGCTCTGCAGATTTAGCTGTGAAGAGACAGAATCATTAGATCATTTGTTTTGGTTCTGTCCAGTTGTAGCTTGTTTTTGGACACAGGTCCAGGAATGGCTGAAGGATTGCAATATTTACCTGGAGCTAACCTTGCAGATAGCATTACTGGGTGATCTGAAAAGTCATAGTCAATCGATCAATAATATAATAATACTTTTAGCAAAAATGTTTATTTTTAATTCACAATCTGTAGAAGCAATGAGAATAGAAAGGTTCAGAACTTTTGTAAAACATCACAGTACAGTTGAAATATATATGGCAAATAGAAATCCTATATGGATGGTGTTAAGAGCTAGATGGGAGGTGTTGAATGGAGTTGAAGTATGGGACTAATAACAACTAACAACAAATAATAACAAGATAACTAATAATTACATTTACATTTTAGTCATTTAGCAGACGCTCTTATCCAGAGCGACTTACAGGAGCAATTAGGGTTAAGTGCCTTGCTTAAGGGCACATCGACAGATTTTTCACCTAGTCGGCTCGGGGATTAGAACCAGCAACCTTTCAGTTACTGGCACAACGCTCTTACCCACTAAGCTACCTGCCGCCCCAATGTAAGTATATAGGTTGTATGTTGGGAGCTTTTGGGAAAGAGCACAGTTAGAAAGATATGGCATATAGAAGCAAACCGGATGGACATCATGAAAATGATCGGAGAGGTTGAGAGTAGAAGTAGTTCAGGAGCAAAAACTAATAAAATATAATTATTGTAAAATTGACTGTGTCCATAAAATGTAGATGGTAAGTATAAGCTGGAAGTAGAGGCCTAAGTATTGTTGTTCACTAATTTACCCCAAGTAGGGAAAGGATGGCGGGGTTGAAAAGTAATAAAGGGGAGTATAGATATAAAAAACATGGGGGATTGGATGTGATGCAGACAATTACATTGATGGAAGTTACAATCTATCTGCAATATTAAGCTGTTTAGGTGTCTGCGTGCAGTGTGAAGGAAGTTAGAGGTAGTCCCGAGAGCCAATGCTGACTAGCGTTTGTGCAATGACTGGAAGGCTACAGGTACACTAGCATATGCTACTGTATAGTACTGCTATAGTATCCCTTTAAGGGTGCCAAAGATTCCTCTAATGAACTTGAGATTGAAGCTATGTGAATCATTGGGTCAGGTAGTCTATCCAGTCCATCAATAGTTTTTACACTTGTCTGTTGCCCCTAACTGTTTCTCATCAGGAGTCATTATCAGTCAATATTATCATATTGTAAGATCAAGGTTGTAAAATGCTCCAGCTTATTTGTTGGAAAGTTTGTTGTTGCTTGAGAGCTGGTATGTCTGTAAAGCAGCTCTGGGTCTCAATTTCATCCATTGGAAACTGAGCTTTGTCTGTTTTGGTCGTCAAAGACCACCACGAAAGGGACTGAAACAGATGGTTCTTTTGGGATGGTTCTTGCAACCATGCTGCAGTGCAAGCAATGCCGCCAGAAACTCTTAACCTTCTTTAAACTATTTTGGGTGAAATCTGTTTTACAAATGAACTTGAAAAGGGTTAGGCCTAGTTTAGCTAGGCTTGCACTATGCAGAGGTTTGGATTTAGCCTAAACCTGCTCCAAGTGCCATTGCGCACTGTGCAACTGCCCTCAGCTCCAGTACAACTTTGGGTATAAGACTGTCTCATACCTCCTTTTCTTTGCCTTTTGAAAATGAATATCAGCACTTTGTGTGCAGTTTGGGTAGGTTCTGGGCCTCAGGTTTCAGAGGCTACAGAGGGACTCTGATGCACAGAGTGGTGATTGTACCCAGGCTTAGCGGCTCTGCTCGGCTTATTACAGTTTGATGAAAGTGTAATAAGGGATTAAATCCACCTTGTGTTGTTAAGACCATTTAGAAGCCTCTAAGTCAGGGGTAACTCTTACCCTACGAGGTCCGGAGCCTGCTGGTTTTCTGTCCTACATAATAATGAATTGTATACACCTGGTGTCCAGGACTAATTCAGTCCCTGATTAGAGGGGAACAATGAAAAAATGTAGTGGAACTGGCTTCGGGTTCCAGAGTTGAATTTGAGGGCTCTATGTCATAGGATTGCATGTGTTGGCTTTATGAGGGTGGAGTTCATAGTCAGAATCAGATTTTCTGTGTGAACCTTGCTTATTTTTCCCAAAAATCTACCCAGTGTCCAGAAACAATGAAAGTGTTGTGAACAAGTCTAAATCACAGTTGTATGCAACTTCAGATTCCTAAATTGTCTTGGTTGTAATGCATGCACCTGGGGCGGCAGGTAGCTTAGTGGTTAAGAGCGTTGTGCCAGTAACCGAAAGGTCACTGGTTCTAATCCCCGAGCCAACTAGGTGACAAATCTGTTGATGTGCCCTTGAGCAAGGCACTTAACCCTAATTGCTCCTGTAAGTCGCTCTGGATAAGAGCGTCTGCTAAATGACTAAAATGTAATGTAAATGTAAAAAGCTACCCGAGAGAGGTTGGTGGATGCCAATGTGATGTACTAGATCAATGAGAAAGAAGAACCTCAACCTAGTAGTATTGGTCATCACAGCATCAGCCCAGAATCGTCATATCATCAGTGCATCTCTTCTTTAAACCATGACCTCTGCAGTGTTGGTGCATCGTCATGGAAACTGAATCTGTTCACCCCCACCCCACCATACCCCCTAAAGCAGAGTTGTGACTAAAGGGTGATCAGAAGTGACTTTTTGAAGCAGGTTAGGAGAGCATTTTAGCTAACCCTAACCCTTTTCCTAACCTTAACCTAAGTCTCCTAACCTGCCACGTTAATTATCCTAACCTGCTACGTAAATTCTCCTGACCTGCCACGAAAAAGTAACTTCCGGTCGTAGCTGTACTCCCTGCAGTCAACCCTAGAGCAGCTGAGTTGTCAAAAGACGAGATGGCTCCAGTGAACAACACTGTTGGAATACTGATGTTAAATTATAAATGATGTTAAATTACTGTATATTGATGTGTGTGGCCAAAATGACAAAATATTTTATAGAAGTCATGGGTAGTAGAATGCTCAAAATGCAGTTGTAGGCTTGAATCTCTTCATTGATTTTCCATTAATTAGAGAATGTTTCGATACCTTCTTATTTAGTGTCACTGTCTGTTTTCAAAGAGTACCTTGATAAGAATTGGTCAGCAAGACATATCTCAACATTATAACATTGTCTCATCATATGGTCTTTATATGGTGTCCCTTCCATGAATTAATTGATGGTATTCTAAGAGAAAGGCCCTTGTATATACAGTGGGGAGAACAAGTATTTGATACACTGCCGATTTTGCAGGTTTTCCTACTTACAAAGCATGTAGAGGTCTGTAATTTTTGTCATAGGTACACTTCAACTGTGAGAGACAGAATCTAAAACTAAAATCCAGAAAATCACATTGTATGATTTTTAAGTAATTAATTTGCATTTTATTGCATGACATAAGTATTTGATCACCTACCAACCAGTAAGAATTCCGGCTCTCACAGACCTGTTCGTTTTTCTTTAAGAAGCCCTCCTGTTCTCCACTCATTACCTGTATTAACTGCACCTGTTTGAACTCGTTACCTGTATAAAAGACACCTGTCCACACACTCAATCAAACAGACTCCAACCTCTCCACAATGGCCAAGACCAGAGAGCTGTGTAAGGACATCAGGGATAAAATTGTAGACCTGCACAAGGCTGGGATGGGCGACATGACAATAGGCAAGCAGCTTGGTGAGAAGGCAACAACTGTTGGCGCAATTATTAGAAAATGGAAGAAGTTCAAGATGACGGTCAATCACCCTCGGTCTGGGGCTCCATGCAAGATCTCACCTCGTGGGGCATCAATGATCATGAGGAAGGTGAGGGAACAGTCCAGAACTACACGGCAGGACCTGGTCAATGACCTGAAGAGAGCTGGGACCACAGTCTCAAAGAAAACCATTAGTAACACACTACGCCGTCATGGATTAAAATCCTGCAGCGCACGCAAGGTCCCCCTGCTCAAGCCAGCGTATGTCCAGGCCCGTCTGAATTTTCCAATGACCATCTGGATGATCCAGAGGAGGAATGGGAGAAGGTCATGTGGTCTGATGAGACAAAAATAGAGCTTTTTGGTCTAAACTCCACTCGCCGTGTTTGGAGGAAGAAGAAGGATGAGTACAACCCCAAGAACACCATCCCAACCGTGAAGCATGGAGGTGGAAACATCATTCTTTGGGGATGCTTTTCTGCAAAGGGGACAGGACGACTGCACCGTATTGAGGGGAGGATGGATGGGGCCATGTATCGCGAGATCTTGGCCAACAACCTCCTTCCCTCAGTAAGAGCATTGAAGATGGGTCGTGGCTGGGTCTTCCAGCATGACAACGACCCGAAACACACAGCCAGGGCAACTAAGGAGTGGCTCCGTGAGAAGCATCTCAAGGTCCTGGAGTGGCCTAGCCAGTCTCCAGACCTGAACCCAATAGAACATCTTTGGAGGGAGCTGAAAGTCCGTATTGCCCAGCGACAGCCCCAAAACCTGAAGGATCTGGAGAAGGTCTGTATGGAGGAGTGGGCCAAAATCCCTGCTGCAGTGTGTGCAAACCTGGTCAAGACCTACAGGAAACGTATGATCTCTGTAATTGCAAACAAAGGTTTCTGTACCAAATATTAAGTTCTGCTTTTCTGATGTATCACATACTTATGTCATGCAATAAAATGCAAATTAATTACTTAAAAATCATACCATGTGATTTTCTGGATTTTTGTTTTATATTCCGTCGCTCACAGTTGAAGTGTACCTATGATAAAAATTACAGACCTCTACATGCTTTGTAAGTAGGAAAACCTGCAAAATCGGCAGTGTATCAAATACTTGTTCTCCCCACTGTACATGAAGATCATTGAGTCAAATTTGTTATGTCACTTTTTTTTTTTTTTTTTTTACATAATTCATCTTTAATGCGAATATCTAAACATCCCATCTAGGGACAATAACAGTTCTCTTTTCATGAAAAATAGGCCTCACTTTAATTACGTTTCTTCTCTTGGCTCATTCCTCTCATCCAATGTTCATTTCCTTCCCCCTGTTTCCCCCAATCATGTAATGAGCACACAGTGCATTAGTGTGTATACAATGTCAATCAGTTATGCCAAAGTGCACATAAGGGAAGAGATGGCTCCGTGACCTTTTAGGAATTCCAATCCCGGCCTGTGAAACAAAGTGCTTACTGTCTGTCTCTGGTCCCGGACGGACAGTCCCTGAGCTGAACTGGATGTGAAAGATATGAAGCAGGGATGGGCCTGTGTGGACTCTGTGCATTCCAATTCAGACGGCTGACTATTCTCCTACCCTCTGTTTTTGGACTTTCATTCCCAGGCCAAGGTTTCTCCCTGAGGGGCCCTAGTGGTAGAGAGGATCCAGCTAGTAAGCAGTCCTAGGCCATGAGCCTCTTCCTTACCATGGATGCAGGTCTGAACCGAACTGTTTCCTTATTAGGTCTGCAACAGTGTAGTCTCCCCTTACCATACTCCCACGCCTGTTCATCACTTGGCTGTTGGGGAAGCCTGGAAGTGGAAATTGAGGCTAACAACATCCTGGCTCTGTTGCCCCACGCCTACGCACGGGCCTGAAGGAGAGCCAGAGCCACATCAGGGAGGAGTGCTCCATGCAGAAAAGCTCACTTGTCATCTGTGCTGCTGCTTACGGCTCATTAACACTCCAGGCCTGATGTGCCCCGCGTACACACTAGCCAGCCACAACACTAGGCAAGCTTACAGGGGCTCCTGCCCATGAGGTCTGGCCGAGCTGGCCCTTGTGTGTGTGAGTGAGATGTAGCCTGCAGGTGTACAGCTGTGGGCGTATGTTAGAGTTGTGGCGAGGTTCTTCTTAGCACAGGGCTTCATTGCTCTGTGACTGCAGGACGTCTGCACCTTGACCTTCGTCAGGTGTCGGAGACGTCCTCATAGCGCGAGAGGTGTGACATAGCACTTCTTGTGTGGAAATGTGTAGTGTGGATATGTGTAGACACATGATAAGAACGTGAAACCATGGCTTTGTGTAATTCCATTAGCCTTGCTCAAACCTGCTGCATATATGGTCCACTGTCTAACACGTTCACCCGTGGCTACGTACTCCTGTACGTACACATGATTTTCTTCTCTTTCTCCTTAGCTTCCCGTTAAAATGGGACATCAGAACAACCACACCAAAGTCGGCACAGAGCACAACAAGGAATGTCTCATCAACATCTCTAAGTACAAGTTCTCCCTCGTCATCAGTGGCCTCACGAACGTACTAAAAAATGTGAACAACATGGTAAGTGGAGTTTTTAACATATCTCTTTTAGCTGTTTATTTGACTTTAGCATGAGTAATGGGGATCACTACGTTGCGCGTCATCAACCCTACCTCCTGGAAGGCTTGTGTATTGTGTCAAAACTCCAAGTCAACTGAAGTTTAGGATGCCCACTAAGGGCTGGAAGTGGTGTTTGCCGAATCACTGTGTCCTCTGTGTCTGTAAGCCCTCATCTCCCCTCCCCTCCCCTCCCCTCCCCTCCCCTCCCCTCCCCTCCCCTCCCCTCTCCTCCCCTCCCCTCCCCTCCTCTCCTCCTCTCCTCTCTCCAGCGGATATTCGGGGAAGCTGCTGAGAAGAACCTCTACCTCTCCCAGCTGATTATCCTGGACACACTGGAGAAGTGCCTGGTGTCGGTGAGGAAACCCCCATACACTCTACATCTACTGTATCCCTCCTTACATCACCTTTAGTTGGTCTGATAACCTATCCCCCCCTACAGTTGTTTGTATTGTGTATAAACATTTCTCCATTTTAGTTTTCCCCCAGCCTGTCCCATATTAGTCCTATGACCTCCCCCAACTCAAACAGTTTTCTGTTGATGAATTTAATTGAACATTGCCAGTCAAGAACATTGGCCTCAAAATATTGCACTTATTGCACCAATATTCTAAAACGCTATGGTTCTTCCAACACAACGCCAGCATTACATTGGTTGGATGGATCCTGGATGCCCCTGTTCTGTCTCTCTCTGCTTTTTCCAGACAGACACAGACATACACTTAAACCCCTTCCTTCACTCGTGCTTTCTCTTCCCCTCTGAAATAGGTGCCTCTGTTCTGCGACCCTGCAGCAGTAGATTACATTTGCAGGTGTTTCCTCGACTTGAGTTAGTGGTTTCACAGCTTCCAATGGGATCGCCGGGAGTTTCCTGTATAGGTTTTTCATTAGGCCATGTCGTCAGATGGAAGCCAGCTGCTCTGCTCATGGACTATATGGAACTTTAGTTAGAAATGTAGAGATGTTATTTTTTACACATTTCTAAGTATAGTAATAGCCTCATTTTGTGTTACACTATTTCCTACATATGAGTGAGCTACAGGTTTTGAATGCAGTTGTATGCAGTCTGTCCCAGTATGAGGTTGCCAGTTTGACACAGTAGTTTTGGAAATGAGCCAATGGGAGCACTTGCGAATCCCAGGTGGGGACATACTGTGGTTGTGCCCCTGAGCGAGGCACTTAACCCACATACATGTATTGCATGTCCAGCTGTATAAATCCGAACTATGTGAGAAGTTGCCTCTGATAACCTGAAAAGCACTCCTTGTTTTCTCAGAGAACCTGTAGAAACCAGCGTGCACATACACTCTTTCCTCTCATCATGTTCCCTCTCTTTTTCTCTGTATTCATCTTCCTCCTGAACAGCAAACCTGGTTTCAAAAAAACAAATAAAGCAACACCTCAGGGCACAACGCCTCTCCTCCATGTGACCTACTTGTTGTGTGTATGTACTGACATGTATGTAACTGATATATATACACACACACTACATGTTAATGGTTTTAAATGTACAGTACCAGTCAAAAGGTTGGACACACCTCATTCCAGCGTTTTTCTTTATTTTTTACTATTTTCTACATTGTAGAATAATAGTGAAGACATCAAAACTATGAAATAACACATATGGAATCATGTAGTAACCAAAAAAGTGTTAAACAAATCAAAATATATATTTGAGATTCTTGAAAGTAGCCACCCTTTGCCTTGATGACAGCTTTGCACACTGTTGGCATTCTCTCAACTAGCTTCATGAGGTAGTCACCTGGAATGCATTTCAATTAACAGGTGTGCCTTGTTAATTTCTGGAATTTCTTTCCTTCTTAATTCATTTTAGCCAATCATTTGTGTTTTGACAAGGCAGGGTTGGTATACAGAAGATAGCCCTATTTGGGAAAAGACTAAGTCCATATTATGGCAAGAACAGCTCAAATAAGCAAAGAGAAACGACAGTCCATCATTACTTTAAGACATGAAGGTCAGTCAATCTGGAAAATTTCAATAACTAATGCTCTTGCGGCTGAATGGGAGCAAGTTCCTGTAAGTGCAGTCGCAAAAACCATCAAGGGCTATGATGAAACTGGCTCTCATGAGGACCGCCACAGGAAAGGAAGACCCAGCGTTACCTCAGCTGCAGAGGATAAGTTCATTAGAGTTACCAGCCTCAGAAATTGCAGCCCAAATAAATGCTTCACAGAGTTCAAGTAACAGACACATCTCAACATCAACTGTTCAGAGGAGACTGTGTGAATCAGGCCTTCATGGTCGAATTGCTGCAAAGAAATCACTACTAAAGGACACCAATAATAAGAAGAGACTTGCTTGGGTAAGAAACACGAGCAATGGACATTAGACCAGTGGAAATCTGTCCTTTGGTCTGATGAGTCCAAATTGGAGATTTTTGGTTACAACCGCCGTGTCTTTGTGAGACGCAGAGTAGGTGAATGGATGATCTCCGCATGTGTGATTCTCACCGTGAAGCATGAAGGAGGAGGTGTGGGGGTGCTTTGCTGGTGACACTGTCAGTGATTTATTTAGAATTCAAGGCACACTTAACCAGCATGGCTACCACAGCATTCTGCAGCAATACGCCATCCCATCTGGTTTGCGCATAGTCCCACTATCATTTGTTTTTCAACAGGACAATGACCCAACACACCTCCAGGCTATGTAACGGCTATTTGACCAAGAAGGAGAGTGATGAAGTGCTGCATTAGATGACCTGGCCTCCATAATCCCCCGACCTCAACCCAATTGAGATGGTTTGGGATGAGTTGGACCGCAGATTGAAGGAAAAGCAGCCAACAAGTGCTCAGCATATGTGGGAACTCCTTCAAGACTGTTGGAAAAGCATTCTAGGTGAAGCTGGTTGAAAGAATGCCAAGTGTGTGCAAAGGTGTCATTAAGGCAAAGGGTGGCTACTTTGAAGAATCTAAAATATAACAAATGTTTTGATTTGTTAAACACTTTTTTGGTTACTACATGATTCCATATGTGTTATTTCATAGTTTTGATGTCTTCACTATTATTCTACAATGTAGAAAATACTAAAAATAAAGAAAAAACCTTGAATGAGTAGGTGTGTCCAAACTTTTGACTGGTACTGCATGTAGATTGTAAAGTATTTTGTCTGTAAATTATTTTTCGTTATGTGTCGGACCGCAGTAAGACTAGCTGTCGCCATTGGTGTCAACTAATGGGGATCCTAATAAATCAAATAAAATCCCCCCAGCAATCGAAGGACTGCCTGCGTCTGGACGAGACCATGCTTGTGAAGCAGCTGCTGCCAGAGATCTGTCACTTCATCCACACGTACCGTGAGGGCCACCAGCACGCTGCAGAGCTCCGTGCCTCTGCCTCAGGGGTCCTCTTCTCCCTCAGCTGCAACAACTTCAACGCTGTCTTCAGCCGCATCTCCACCAGGTAACGCTAACCCTGATCCTGAGGAACTACAGACTGTTGGCTAATTCAGTGTCACTATCACTGTGTTGATGAGCAGTTGATCAGGTGTGTTAGTACAGGGCTGGAACAAAAGCCTGCCCACCCTGTTGTTCTTCCAAGGTCGATGGAAACTCACCTACGTTATTATCTTTTGTGCAAAAATGCATTTGTGTCTTTAAACAGTCTTCCACCAGACCTGATTTTCCCAGAAGTGTAATATTACAAATGACCAGTGGCGGCTGGTGAAAAATATTCTCGGTGGGGCTGTGCCATACTTTTTTTTTCCTGTAACCATCGCGATATATTTTAACACAAACTGCAGGACAGCAGTGCTCAGTGAAACATTCAGTAATTATTTAATGCCAATATTAAAAAGTTGAGGCATTCTTACACAAAAACATATTACACAAACCCAAGCCTTTCATTTGCATTTAAAGTGAACTTTTCACCATTCACCATAAACAGGCAACGCAACAGGCATGCTGTCAGAACAGAGTGGAAAGTGGACAATAACATGAAATTATTATAAAGTTTATAGGAAATCTTACACTGTATAAAAGGATGTATAATATAGAAATGGATATCAAGTGGATGAACTCAAACCTTTGACTGGAAGAATAGCATACAGTATTTTATGATCATACTAAATGTGACTAATTGTTAATGTGCTCCAGAACTGCAACAATTAATTGATACAAAACAACATATATACAGTAATATTAGCAAAGACACTATTAAGACTTTCTAGAGTACCATATATAACTGGATTTTTTATGCTAAGGTCAACTATATACAAAGAAACATGCGGCCAGAGCTGCTCTGTGTGTGTGTGTCTCATCTTATTTGTACAGGAATTTTGCCCGTCTGTCCTTCTGAGTGGCAAACCTCTCAATGACCCTTTGATTAAAGTCAGGAATGTCCCTGACAAGTTTCTTCTCCATGGAGAGCATGGCCAGAGCGTTCAGGCGATCCTGTGTCATGCTGTTTCTCAGGAAGGTCTTGATCCTTTTCAGTGTAGAGAAGCACCTTTCTGACTCAGCAGTTGTCATGGGTGTGGTGATGAGGATCTTGAGGAGGCTGGCAGTCTGTGAAAGTGCTCTGAAGGTTGTTCTCCATGAAGAACTGGTACAGGGGCACTGCACCACTACAAGCCTTGAACTCACTGTTCTCATAGATGAGGGACAGTTCGGTTTTGAGCTTGGCCTTGTTCAACATGGGGTACGCCTCCACGGTTGTTTCAAGCGCTGTATCGGGGAACTTCACACTGTGTTGTGGGAACAACTCTCCGTGCAATAGTGTTGCGCTGATGAGGTGCTGGGTGAAGGAGAACCTCTCTTTGGCATGACTCAGGATGGTATCACATACCTGTAAAAGATACATCATCAGCTTTAATTTGCAATTAAGCTATTTTGATGCAAGTGATCCTGACTGACACATGCCTATGTCCAACTCAAGTATATGATTACCAAGGTGCTGATTGTTCAGGGTTTTGGCTACATACTACCAGGCCTGAAAAAAGTTCTAGGGGGAAACACTGACAATTACATCACAACTTACCTCTATAGCCAACCTCTGTTGTTCTCCTGGTCCCAGCATCCTCCGTCGCTTGATGGGCTGTTGCTGCTCGTCAGATGCGCTGTCCCCACACAAAGAGGGAATTGAGGCCCTGGGTCCAAAAAATAAAGTTTAATTTGATAACTTGCAATCAGACTTCTTAACTCACTGTAATTCCCCCTCAACACACAACCAGTGACTTTTATATATGACGGCCACAGCAATCCTGTGGCCGTCATCCAGCTGCGTAGCAATGTTCACCCTTCCTAATACAGCTAGCTTTACAGAGTTGTCCATGTGTGCCCTGGTGTTCTCATGTTTCTTTACCTTCTCTGACAGGTGCTTCATATCCCTCACTCCGGTACCTGTCCATGCTGAATCTGACCCCGTCGTTTTAAAAAGCAAGCACGGAAAGCAAAATAAAGCATTAGCATCAGTGCACCCAGCTAGCCAAGCCTTCCTGGTGTACCAGCTACGGGAGAAGCCGCGCATATACTGCTTCCCTTTCTCGCTAGCCTGCTGTCTGATTGAGAGGTCAGGTTGATCTGGGCCCAGCTCTTTCACCCGAACTTTCTCTGACAAAGTTCTCCTCTCAAACGGATCTTGGAGGAGAGATTTCACCGAGTTAGGGTTGGGTCTTGGAGGAGTAACGTTTGCGCTCGCCATTGTCGTCTAGTAAAAATGGCGCCACTGGAGCCCGGTCCTTATTTTATCAGGGGCGAGCTTGGGGCGATAAAATAATCGCCCTCCTTGGATTCGATTTAAGATCGCTGATTGGCTACATTTTATGTCATACATTCATATCTTAAATTAGCAATTGGCTTAACTGCTACGTAGACCCGCCTCCTCGGGGCACTTTCTGTATCGCCCAGAGCTGACGGGGCGTTTGACAGGCAGAGGAAAGGTTGCGAATATGATTTTCTATCATATCTTACACATATTACTGTGTGCATTCCATATTTCAAACACACAAATATTGACATACTGATGTTTTTATTATTATTATTATTATTTTTATTTATTTTTTATTTTATTTTTTAAAATAATTTTATTTAAGGGGGCGGCGCCCTAGCGCCCTCTATCGGCCAGCCGCCACTGCTAACAATATTATTACATGTAATCCAGGAGTTTTTGTTTGAATTCTGGTTCTCCTCTCACAACACAAGTCACTCAGAAAAGCATATGTAGCCAGTAGCATGCTGCAGGTACATTTGGCATTTAAAAAAAACTATAGCTGTGCTACAGAATTAATCTGTTATCATAAAAGTGTATTGCAATATTCAGTCTCTTGCCACACACACACACTCTCACTAGATACAAATGTGTAGGCTACTTGTCCAGAGAGGTTTGTGCTGTAGAAGTGGATCTGCAGCAAAAGTAGACCTTTACTGCAATCTACAGGTCTAAGGTCACACTAGCATACAGAAAATGTAAATGTAGGCTATCCACAGAAAATGGAAATGTGTGTGTTTCTGTTTGAGAAGTTAAACCAGTTCATTCCCTTGTCACTGAGTGTCCTGCATCATGTATTTTTTTTATTATTTGTAAATTAAGTATGGTTTATTTTACAGTACATTTATTTTAGACAGAATCACTTATATCTGGTTGAATGTTGGTTGTGGGACATATCTGAAGTACTGTGTGTGTTCCATTAATCACACTAATGCCAGGGTCAGTATGTGTGTGTGTGGATAGGCATGTTCTATACAGTATTCAGGACAACATTACTCTATTTATCATACACTATGACTATGACTGCATAATAGACTAACCTAAAAATACACATTATTTTCTAATAAATGTGTTAACAGGGGAATATACAGTGGGGGAAAAAAAGTATTTAGTCAGCCACCAATTGTGCAAGTTCTCCCACTTAAAAAGATGAGAGAGGCCTGTAATTATCATCATAGGTACACGTCAACTATGACAGACAAAAGGAGAGAAAAAAATCCAGAAAATCACATTGTAGGATTTTTAATGAATTTATTTGCAAATTATGGTGGAAAATAAGTATTTGGTCAATAACAAAAGTTTCTCAATACTTTGTTATATACCCTTTGTTGGCAATGACACAGGTCAAACGTTTTCTGTAAGTCTTCACAAGGTTTTCACACACCGTTGCTGGTATTTTGGCCCATTCCTCCATGCAGATCTCCTCTAGCGCAGTAATGTTTTGGGGCTGTCACTGGGCAACACAGACTTTCAACTCCCTCCAAAGATTTTCTATGGGGTTGAGATCTGGAGACTGGCTAGGCCACTCCAGGACCTTGCCCGGGCGGTGTGTTTGGGATCATTGTCATTCTGAAAGACCCAGCCACATTTCATCTTCAATGCCCTTGCTGATGGAAGGAGGTTTTCACTCAAAATCTCACGATACATGGCCCCATTCATTCTTTCCTTTACACGGATCAGTCGTCCTGGTCCCTTTGCAGAAAAACAGCCCCAAAGCATGATGTTTCCACCCCCATGCTTCACAGTAGGTATGGTGTTATTTGGATGCAACTCAGCATTCTTTGTCCTCCAAACACGACGAGTTGAGATTTTACCAAAAAGTTCTATTTTGGTTTCATCTGACCATATGACATTCTCCCAATCCTCTTCTGGATCATCCAAATGCACTCTAGCAAACTTCAGACGGGCCTGGACATGTACTGGCTTAAGCAGGGGGACACGTCTGGCACTGCAGGATTTGAGTCCCTGGCGGCGTAGTGTGTTACTGATGGTAGGCTTTGTTACTTTGGTCCCAGCTCTCTGCAGGTCATTCACTAGGTCCCCCCGTGTGGTTCTGGGATTTTTGCTCACCGTTCTTGTGATCATTTTGACCCCACGGGGTGAGATCTTGCGTGGAGCCCCAGAAATCGAGGGAGATTATCAGTGGTCTTGTATGTCTTCCATTTCCTAATAATTGCTCCCACAGTTGATTTCTTCAAACCAAGCTGCTTACCTATTGCAGATTCAGTCTTCCCAGCCTGGTGCAGGTCTACAATTTTGTTTTTGGTGTCCTTTGACAGCTCTTTGGTCTTGGCCATAGTGGAGTTTGGAGTGTGACTGTTTGAGGTTGTGGACAGGTGTCTTTTATACTGATAACAAGTTCAAACAGGTGCCATTAATACAGGTAACGAGTGGAGGACAGAGGAGCCTCTTAAAGAAGAAGTTACAGGTCTGTGAGATCCAGAAATCTTGCTTGTTTGTAGGTGACCAAATACTTATTTTCCACCATAATTTGCAAATAAATCCATTACAAATCCTACAATGTGATTTTCTGGAATTTTTTTTCTCATTTTGTCTGTCATAGTTGACGTGTACCTGATGAAAATTACAGGCCTCTCTCATCTTTTTAAGTGGGAGAACTTGCACAATTGGTGGCTGACTTAATACTTTTTCCCCCACTGTAAATGAAGACAAAGGCTATCAATTCAATGCAAATATTACTGTATTAAAGGAAATCGCTGTATTAAGCCTGCGTTGAAGACCGTTTGAATGGCTTGGATAGGCCTATGGAGATGGCAGAAAACATCCTGATTAGAAGGGGAGCTTTGTGAGGCTTCTCCTGTTGAGAGGTGGAGGGAAGATCCTCTGGGAGTCCAGATGTGGCAGCATGTGCCACTATGCTGGGCACTACAGAAGAGAGAGAGTTGACATGCACTTTAATTTAGAAATTATGTTATATTGTATTCTTAGTTTCAACTCATTACTTTCACAAATAAATGAGAACCAGCATCTTGAGGTTTAGAAATTAGAAATCATTTTACATAAGATCACTATCGATAATATATAATGTACTGTATATAGGGTTTAATATTTTTGCAATAGCATCTTTGTACACCAATATCTCAAACAGTAAATGTCCTGCTGTATGGACTTACACATGCTATCTTCAGCAGTAGTCTGGTCTTTAGATTCAGAGTGGCAGGAATTCTTCTTGGAATCCTTCTTGTTCCCGATCTTGAATGGCTAAGAAAGAGTTGAAAGACAAAAACATGTCAAAACAACAGTCACAGCTGAACAACCTCATGGTAATAACAAATCACATCTTACACACCAGCACACCAAGATTTATAAATGGTTTTGGAATTAATGGATGGTTTTACATTTTCTCGAAATAACATTGTTTACTCACATTGACACAATTGTTAACTTAAATAAGTTTGATGTACCTTTAAGTTGATTTTCAGCCTGGCAAGCCTTTGTAGGAAAGACAGCTTCCCTCTGGTAGCCTTCACATCCTCAGCCATGGGAAGAGCCTCAGGCCGGGTGGCTTCGAAATATGTTCTTGAGGCTGCCCTTGATGCCTCGTTACAACTGTGGAGAATCTCCTTGCTCAGAGACTTCACAAGAATCCTACTGAATGTAGAGTCCTGAGTCGACACGGCCAGTTGGAGGATCTTCTCTGAGCCAAACTCCTTCAACAGATGTTTGTAGACGGTGCTGTATATTTTATGACTCTTCAAGTTCTTGGGATAAGCTTGGGTCTCAGAGCAGCCTGACCATGCACAGAAGGCAGCTATAACTTTTGGAATCAGGTCTTGTGACGTCAACTGGGTACAGATCAGTTTGGGTTTGGATTTTTGACAGAAGTCTCACCACTAACATGCTGATGAGGCCGGTAAAGTCATCATCACCGCTTAAGTTATCAGTGGATGGGGTTGAAAGCGAGACATCTTTGACAACATCCGGACTGGTTGACTTCTGATCACAAACAATGCTCTGAGCTACACCGGAACAACTGGTGGTATCTCTTTCCTCAGCATCTATGTTGGCCTCAAAGCCTCGTGCAGCATTGGAGGTCTCACTTGTTGCCATGCTGATGGCGGGAAAAGATGGCAGAGGGGAGGACTTAACACTCAGTAGACTGCCTATATCAGTTACAGTTCTGGTTGGAGATGACTCTCTGCTTTGTGCATCAGAAACCACAGAGTCCATGACCTGGCTTACCATTACTTTGTTAAACAGACTGACTGTGTCACTAAATGCTGATGTAGACAAAGAGCATGAAATCCTATCTTCAGATACGCTAGCCGTCACACTGACTCTCTGAGCCCAACTCATTGAAGCTAAAGATGGCACAAGGCTAGGAAGCAGGAGACGCTTCACAGACTCCTCTGCAAACAGCTGAACCAGCTCGTAAGCTGTGGGTTTCCCCAACTTCTTGTCATTCCTCTTCAGTTTAGTAAGGATTGTATGGGATGCACTCTTTCCAGCCGCCACTGTCAGAACCAGAGGGGTCAAGTTACTCTCAGAAATGATGCGGTTGACTTGGTGAGTAAGATCACAGGAGAGAGCACCAATCCTATCCTGAGATATGAGCTCCTCAAGTCTTGCTATTGCAGCTGTTAGATCAGGGTGGGATGCAACCTCCCCTTCTTCCTCTGGATATACATCCTTTAAAATGGTATCCACTATTGCAGACATGCTTTCCCTGGCATTACACACTGATGTTTTTGTCTTAGTAGATTTGCCCATGTCGATGACTGAGCATCTTACAATGGGCTGAGTAGTACTCGCTGGTAATTCAGAAGGGATGGGAATTCCAGGGAGTGCAAATTCCCACTCTGACTTCTGTGATCTGGCAGATGAGGATGACAACGAGGAAGAAGGACGCTGTGGTGCTGGATAGACCAGTTCCTCATCACATTCACTGCTTACCTTCTCAATATCGTCCAGGATCATTCCAACCACATTCTCTATTTGTGAAAGCTCTCCTGCAGTCACCATTTGGTCAGATTTTGACAGCTCTTTCTGAATTGAAACCAGAATATGGCTGAGGGTATTTTTGGCTTGAGCCTTTGTTACTTTGGCTTGCTTTCGCCATGTGAAATAATTCCTAATCTTTGTCTTCACATTGTGATAAATAGTCTTTGCAGTTGTCCAGATCTTCTTCTCAGATACTTCCACACCAGACTGGGAGCCTTCGGGTGCGGCCTCAGTGTATTCTGAGGTTTTTTCATAACTCTGTTGAAGCATAGAGTCTGCCTGCCATAGAGTAGTAGAAGACTCTGTGCGTGGGAAAAGGCTCTTTATGTCATTTGTAATTGATCCAACGATTTCAAAAGCAGTTAAATCGGTATGCCTCGAGGAAATTGTTGATGTTGCTGGCAACATCTGAGAATCTAGCTGGCTGGAACTGACTTTGCTGGGAAAGCTACTGATTGATTTGATCAGTATTTTTCGCACTTTGTTGGTAGCGTTCATCTGGAACTCTTCACTGGAGAGCTTCTCAATGACTGAGGCTGGAGTATCTCTTAATCCCTCCAACGCAGAGGAACCGGACACAGGCATGTCTTCTAGGTAAGACATGACACCGTCCAAAAAGTCATAGACTTCAAGGGAGTTGTAAAAGAAACTCTCTGCAACAGATGATGTGCATTCCTGATCTGATCTATAGATGTCCACAATCTGGGACAAGACCTCTTTGGTGCAGGGCACCAGGTTTGAATCACAGAGAGACAGTAATGGTTGAGAGTTCTCACTTTGGCATTTACGGAGAGCACCAAGTCCTATTGAGTTGACCTCTTGCAGTATTGCCTCGCTCTTACAGGTTTCAGGTTGCTCTGGTGTTTTCTCTTCTACAGAGCCAGTTGAATCACGTCCATCAGATAAAGAAGATGAATTGCATTCTGATATAGGAGATTCACTCCTACATGGTGAAGGCAAGCTCAGGATTGAAACGGGCAGATCACTGGAGTCAGTGTGCTCCAGAAGCACATCACTGGAGTCAACTTTTTCCATAAGTTCAGCTTTGCCTGAAGCCTGTCGCAGAGTCTACAAGCTACATGGAAGGGTTTCCTCTTTGTTGTACAGTGTCCTACTTGGGGATCTCTCTGGGTGCTTGTTGGCTGATCTAATTCAGCATGCTGCACAATGTCCTTGACATCTTCAACAAAGTTATCAATTATTTGTGATGCCTCAGAATCTACTTTGGTCTGTATGAGCCCAGTGGCCGCAGAATCAAGGATCCTGTCAGATGGGCCAGATGCATTCGTCAAGCTTGGAGTGGTACTAAACGAATGAGAAGGTTGAACCATACCAGAGATACCGCTCCTAAACCTTCTCACAAGAATTTCACTCACAGCCTTTGAGGCTTTGGTCTTGAACTTTGCACCAAACAGAGTGCCAAGATTTTGCGTCATTTCATTGCAAGATGTACATATTATGTTCAGCTCCTCTGGAACAGGAGAGTCTTGAGCATCCAGGTGCTCCACTGCAAGGTCACTGCCAGATGCCAACATTTTAACTTTCACAGCCACTTCTCGAAGCACCTTAGCCAATTCCGGATCTTCTTTTTCCAATTCATCCACCATGTCTGCGATAACAGTCATCACCTCTTCTGTTGCAGGTGGAATGCACGACTCTAATTCAGAGGTGGAGCTCTGGTCCTCTGGAGTGGCATGATCATCAAAACACTTCTGGACCATGTTGACCATCTGTTCAGCGGCCTGGGTACCAGAAGCAATAGGGGAGGACCGCCCTGAAATGGCTCTGCTGATAGTCATAGAGAGGGCCAAGTTAAGCTGTTTGACCACCACCTTGATAAGACCAACGGTCAGCTCAGGTGGGCAAGAGGACAGGATATTATGGTCAGAGAGTTGCTCCTGGACACTTTTGATGATTCTGTCCTCTGGCATTCCCAGGTGGACTTTCACTGAGGTCTGGGAACTTTAAAACGAACAAACAAAGCATGATAATTCCTGTCTGAACTTGGCAAATCGATCAAGCATTGTAATTTTAGTATTCTAAATATTTACATGTCCTTTTGATCTCTTTTCATGCTCATTAATTCTAATCTGCTCAAAGGTTGATACATTACATTCTGTACTACATTAGATAGCATAAAATGCATTGGCTAACAAACTGGGATAGATGAGCTAGGTGAAATCCATACATGTAAACCTTGAGGGGAACATACCTCTTCGAAGAGGGTGTTAGGGACCTGAGACGTTGAGCCCCTGTGCCGCCCTTATACAACTTCTTCGGCAGATATTTAACTTCCTGGATGAGCTCCAGTCTTTCCTGATCAAAGGCTGTAAAGGATCTTGCACTGCCGCCCCTCTTGGTTGAGTCAGTTTGGTCCTCAGCAAAGCCCGTCACCCCCAGTACGCCGGCCAGGGCCGGCAGCAGGATCTGCAGGGTGCTCTGTGTGATGAAGGTTACAATTGTCTTGCACAATTTGGCAAGCTGTTCCTTCGTCATCTGTTTTGAACAAACAGAACAAAAACAGGCTTTTCAATGGAACTGTGATGTAAAGTATTCTAGATCGAACAGAATGCATTTGATCAACATTGTTATTCTTGTCTGTGACTGAATTCAAAGTTTGATGAAGTCTGACAGAGCAATGAACATGAGTAACAGAATATAACTTGATGGCTAATCCCTCTCTCTGAATTCAACAGATTAATGACACATCAAAGGTCAAAGAAAGATGGAGAAACTTACAGGGTTTTTTTGTCCTTTGTAGATCACTTGCCACTGCCTAGAAAATAAAAAAGAAGTGTTTTAGTTAGTGTTTAGTTCCCACTGCATAAGAGTTCATAAATGTTGAACATGTGAAGTTAACATACTCATCAGTAAGATTGCGCAGGAATGAGATGAGGATTGGGTAGGAGTACTCCATCTCATCCTTGTTGCCTGGGCCAAATGCAGCCTTAACTGCTTTCGTCTCCAGGAGCTCAATTACAGATCCTCTGTCCAGGTGTTTATTCCTGGAGACTAAAGATGTGATTGCCGTAGAGGGAGTAGAAACAAAATTAAAGAAAAATCAGACATTTTATCTCTTAATACTCTGACTTAACTGTTTTAGGCTTTTACAATAGGCCTATTTGAATAAAGCTATCTATGTAACCTTTCTTACTGATTACAGTAGACTACAGTTTCATTGAAAATGGATAACACAACCTGCACATCACAGACAGAATAGAGAACCAATATAGTAGGCTAATCTCTGACCTGCATCGTTGTTGGTGCCCTGCTTCCCTGACTTCTTGCCACTACTCTTCCTTTTTGCCTAGGATAGAACAGAACAGATTGCAGATCTCAAATGATGGCAGACATGTTACACCAGGGCCTGTATACATAAAGTGCATCAGATAAGGTGTGGGCTCAACCTTGCCCAAATAATCGTATTCATTATGATCTCAAATGCAAAACTGATCCTAGATCAGCACTCCTACTCTGAGACACTTTATGAATCAGGTCAAAGCAGCTCTTAAAACACGTTTTGAAAACGGGTGTATTATTATCATAGAGATATATAGATCTCTATGGTAGTCCTGCTATCAGGTGCAGAGGGCAGCCCAGTAGGCCTATGTGCCCGGTCACTCCTGCTTCTTACCTTCCTTCCCTTCTTGGCCTCCTTCTTGGGCGGGGCCACCGGTTCTTCCTCAACAACTTCCTGTCCTTCCCTCTGAGGATCACCCTCCTCCCTCTGTACTACCTGAAGGACAGACATTCCAATAGGTAATAATAGGTCAACGTCAGAGTAGATCTTTGCATAGGACATCATAAATAGAGCTACAGCCATATCAGAGCTAAGCTGGTGATTGACTTTATAGAGAATGGTACATCTGTTTTGCAATATATTATAGCTTTTTACAAGAAATATCAGTTTAGATTACTTTTTTCTTTCTTTTTTACTTTCCCCCAATATTATATGAAGTCATTTAACCTACATTTTCTTCATCCATTCAAGCTATTTTATATCTCGAAAATCATTCAAGTTGAGTTCAAGTCGAGTGTGCAGACAATATTGCAGGCAGGGACTGTAATTTTGGGCTACATGCTACGTCATGGAACGTTAGACCTTTATGACATCACAAATAGTATTTTTGGGAGGAGCGCGGGAAAGGTTACTTGCCCATTCAGTAGGACTAGCCAATATTGAGAGAGATTTCCCCGTCAAACGTTTTCGATAGCCTACCCCTACGCCTTCAATCGAACAATTACACTGCCCATAATTTCATCACTCTCCGCAGGTCAAAACCAATCATTGGTCAAAAGACAGAAACATGTGGTTCTGCCTTTGCAATATTGTCTCTCTTGTGGGTTTATTTAGGTACGACATGTAGGCATACTGTGTAGGATCCAGTTGATTGGTCTGTCCTAGTCATTAGTAGCCTTAGGTCGAACCAAAAATCTTAGACGCTAGTCAACATCTTCTAGGAAGTATTTGTTAATAATATTCATTTCAATATCGTTCTATTCTTTGATTTAGTCCCAATCAAAACCAGCTTTTCAATCAAATCCTGTTATTGGCTGCCAAACCCCACCAAATATGTTATTGTAAGCCATACCGTAGCGAGAGAAAGTGAGAGCTGCAACGTGGACTCGTCCCGTGGCTTCTACGCTTGTATTGACCTATGCAGGGGCACTAAAGCCTGGGCCTGCGGGTGGAGGCAGTAGCCTACAACGCTGAAGGCTACACCGTTTCATTTTATTAACTCACTATATTTACCTTGTCTTCTTCATCCATTTCGATCACCTGCACAATCTTACTTTAATTGTAAGTGTTTATGTTGCCTACGTCATCTTGTGATGCTGTGAGCTAACAAATATAATTTATGCAGTAGGCTAGATAGGCCTGGGCTGCATAACACTGTTAATCTGGGAAAACATAAAAATATTTTAAAAAATGTGTTTACAATGCAAAAATAGCGTAGGTCTACTATTCAAGTCCAGACTAAAGCCACACCTCTTCACACATACTGACCCAGAATCTACATTGTCTTAGCTTTAACCTCTGTTAAATTCACTTCCCTGGTTAGTCTGTCATCATGTTTAGTGTTCTCCATGGTTAGTCTGTCCTTATGTTTAGTGTACTTTAATATAGCCTACTTACTTATTTTAATGTTTGATTTTATTGCTTTTTATCCTGCAGATTTTCTTGTGTATTTAGAGTGAATTTGGGTGTCTTGAAATCTGACTGCCCCTAAATTAGATTGAAAGCTGAAAACTTGTTTGCCCACATTTTAAAGGCCCAGTGCAGTCAAAACTATTTGATATCATATTGTACAACAGCTGATAAAAGTGTTTTAAAAAATGTGATTAGGGTTACTTCCTGATAGTTCTGGTTGAAAATACAGAGCATGTTCCTCTGCCCAGGCCTTGCTGACACACTCCAGATCTGGATAGGTATTTTGTGTGTCAGCTAACCACATCATATGTTATAGCAATCTGTCAGTCGATGACACAGTGGATGACTTGGCACACAACCATTGGTTGATGCATGCAACAGCTGAGCAGGGGAATGTGACCTATATCTACATGGGACACACTCTTTTCACAGCACTTCAATGCAAAGCGATTTTCGTAGCAGGTTTGGAGAGCATTTTCGCTAACCCTTTTCCTAACCTTAACCTCAGGTTCCTAACCTGCAATGTTAATTATCCTAACCTGCTACGTAAATTCACTTCGATATTGAAGTGCCATGAAAAGAATGTTTCCCATATCTATATGTAACAGGTCAAAGAATTACAGATTTTTGCAACCGTTCATTTTTTATTTTACTTTGTGAGTTGATTTCACCAAAATATTGTATTGTTCAGCATTTCGTGTAGTTTACAGATATTGGGAGAGTTAGTTGTGTAAGTGCGCCCTCTAGAGTGTTGGTTTGGTTATATGCGGAGGGATGTCATGCTTTTCTCAGTCTGCATTGTACTCGGCTGGGAGAGGTATGTGTTCACTTCGGCGTGATATAAACTTGATATACCTGTTAAAACTAAAACGTTTCAGTGCACATAGTAACTTGTATGTATATTATATGATGAGTGTACGTACATTTAATCAAGCTGTGTCGTGAATTTAGCTATTTTTGAGAGTTTGAGAAATTGCTAACTTAGCTAACCTCGTGTTTTGTTTAGCTGTAAGTTAGCAATCGTCTATCCTCTTGTGATGAAGCCCACGTTGTTCTTTTTATGTTAGGCGGATTCTGGTCGAGAGTAGAGTTTTGAACATTTTCTCTCTTTGATGTTGAACAGGTATGTATTCCCTATATCAGGTTAAAAATATGTGTTCATTTAAAATGTTTTCATGTATTGATTAGTGTTTAATGGCACTGAGAAGCTCAAATGTGAAGGATTACATGTTGCTTCGTGCATATTACTGTATGTATTACCTATTTGAAAGATGGTTTATGTCATGTTGCACAGTATTAATGTAAAGGCTAAAAGCTCAGAGTTTTTGGCAGAGATAACATGCAATATGACACATACATAAAATATACACCAGATGTGATGTTTATTTTCCAATTATGTTGTATTTTATTCCTTGTATTTTTGAATGTGATTATACTGAGTCTGCATTGTACTCGGCTGGGAGAGGCGGATTCTGGTCGAGGGTAGAGTTTTGAACATTTTCTCTCTTTGATGTTGAACAAATTGAGAGAGTTGTACACAATAAAGTGCCTTCAAGTACGCCAGTGTCTTGTCTTCAGTGCACCGGAACACAACGCAGTAGTCGGCGACGAGCAGACCGCGCCAGCTACATATACAGCACCTTCTAATCAGCAGGTTTGCATGGGCGGGAGTTTCGGCTTTCCATGGTGACATCACCATGTGTAAATTGGTTTATAGACCAATGACAAAGAGATTTCCAAGCCTCTCTGCCAATAACAGCTAGTTTTCAGTTTTCCCCTCCACACTGACCACTCCCAGACAGTCATAGCAAAATTATTGGTTGAGAAAAAATGTATATTACAGTAAGGTACTTAATTGTTACCCAGAAATGATTCGATATTGATTTTTAAAAAACGTCTGCTTTGGGCCTTCAACAGATATCTGCACTACATACTCAGAAATAACAGATTTTTACATTTTAGAATGTATTTTATCAAGAAAGTAAGTTATACATGTATTTTTTTTATCTTACTCTTAATTACAACTCATTTATTTGGCTGTGGTTCATTTGATTTTCAGCACAACCCTGTTTGATAAGTTATAGTATTATAGTGACCTCTTGTGGTCAAATTTCAAACTCACAGCTTAACTAATTAAAATTGAGGTTTTCCATACCCTGTCTTATCAAACAGTGCAACATTTGACTGATGAAATGGCATTCTCCTAAAATTCTTACACTTCTAGATGAGAAATACAAGTCACTATTCCAATACTGTTTGATTCTGCCGTTTTTTGAAATAATATGAACAAATATGAGCGCAAATGTCTGAGATTGAGACACCAACTATTAACATTTCAGTTAAAAACCCTTGGATAATTTCAACATTAATTACTTAACATCTATACACATACACACCATGTAAATATCAATAAAAAGAGGCACACATGCTACAAATAGTTAGTGACTACCTACCAGTTAATCAGATTAGATTATTATGAAAAATAATATTGTTATGAGAGACAAATTGCCTTTAGACAACATAAATGACTGCGTCTGGACACAGGTCAAAACTACTCTGCCGAGCTCAAGTACTCTGTCAAGCTCAAGTTACCAGCTATGTATGGTTTCAACAATTACAAGGAGTTATTGAAAAGTATCTTACAAACATTGTTTGAATGTGAAAACTTGTCAGGTTTTCTGAAACAGGTGTATTTGTATTGAAGAACCCTGAGATTGTGGACAGTAGGCCTTGTGTGAACAGGTGGGAACAGACTGAAGATAATGACTGTAAACTGAATGTATACAATTTTACAGAAAAACGTTTTCCTTTCTCTGTCTTTCGAAACTCAGGAACAGTTTGAATATTCTTTATGTAATTTAAACTATGGTATGGATGATAAAGTTGAATCTTTCTCTCTGAATCAGGAGTAAACTTTCATTCTCCCAATTTTTCCCAATGCCCAATCTGAGCAACCTACGCTATAAACCCTGTCTTTCCCATTATTATTTCAAAAGTGGAAAATGCTACAATCGATAATCACACATAATGGGCATTTCACAGCCAAGATTTCTTGATCCGTCCCATCTTGGCCAGTATAACCTTCACCCGGTCCCTCTCTTCCGGAGTCCTCTTGGAGGTGCACTCCACAGTAGAGTCGGTCTCAAAGGAGATGGCTGGGACGTGAGTGAGCAAGTGGCCCCCAGCCTTCTCCTGGGCCATGGGCGTGGGAGTCTGCAGGACCAGCCTTCTCCTGGGCCATGGGCGTGGGAGTCTGCAGGACCAGCCTTCTCCTGGGCCATGGGCGTGGGAGTCTGCAGGACCAGCCTTCTCCTGGGCCATGGGCGTGGGAGTCTGCAGGACCAGCCTTCTCCTGGGCCATGGGCGTGGGAGTCTGCAGGACCAGCCTTCTCCTGGGCCATGGGCGTGGGAGTCTGCAGGACCAGCCTGCCCCTCAGAGAGTGTTTGAGCTGCAGCAGCAGAGGGTTGTGGTGGTTGTACAGCCCCACAGGGTCGCTCTCGGGCCGGAAGCAGGTGGAGCAAGCGGAGCACAGTACGCAGAAGATGTAGACCCAGCCCAGGTAGTGCAGCACAGGGAAGATGTAGACCCAGCCCAGGTAGTGCAGCACAGGGAAGATGTAGACCCAGCCCAGGTAGTGCAGCACAGGGAAGATGTAGACCCAGCCCAGGTAGTGCAGCACAGGGAAGATGTAGACCCAGCACAGGTAGTGCAGCACAGGGAAGATGTAGACCCAGCACAGGTAGTGCAGCACAGGGAAGATGTAGACCCAGCACAGGTAGTGCAGCACAGGGAAGATGTAGTCACCAGCAGGATGCGGAAGATCAGCAGCATGGTCAGCCAGATCTTGCCGATCACTGTGGAGTGGTTCTGCACCTCGGATAGGAAGCGTCCGAGAATGGACCAGTCTCCCATGGTTTAACCAGTCTCCCATGGTTTAACCAGTCTCCCATGGTTTAACCAGTCTCCCATGGTTTAACCTGGGGGGGCTTGAGAAGGGACAAGGGTGTGAATCACAACCTCCCAGTCCACTACTACCTAAAACAGTACAATAGGAATGATTTAGACACCAATGTTAATTCTATGTAAAGGAACATTTTCTAGTGTTTTGCAAATGGCTTCTTATCTGATCTACGATGGTTGTATTGAAACTCACAATACAGAAAACCTTTTAATTATGTTGAATAAATACATTTCCCAGAAATGTCACTCATTATCTCATAACTTCTCATACAGCTGTTGATACACGAGAATGATAGAGTATGCCCATATCAATGAGGGGAATACAGTGCAAATTGTAACAGCAGAAAATACTGTTTCCCCTTTCCGTTTATCATAACAATTGAAAATGCAAACAGAGAAGAACAATCCTAACAAAATAGTTAAAAATCCACTCAACCCTGGATAGTTTGTCTCTTTCCAATGCAAATCTGTAAAAAATGCTTTGCCATGTAGTCCGCATTGGCTATAATTAATATAAGTGCTGTTTAATGGACGATTTGAACGGTGTTGAGCCTGGTATGGGAGAATGAGCATATTCAGACATATTCAGCCACTCTATCTGAAACTCTCATTGTGCTGTGGGGATACAAAGGCAGCCAATGTACAGTTTAACAAAGATTTAAAAAATACAATGGGAGGCACCTTTTCTGAAGAGCCGGGAATAGTCAAACAATAACTGCAGGGAACTAACTGGAAAAGGAAAACAATACCAATTTATGCAAAGCTTCTGCTCTTCGCCCGTTTCAAAAAATACAATTTTGATAAATATTTCGCACTTTTCCAGACTATGCTCAATCAATCTTTGAATTAAATGTGATGACAAAGTAGAGGAATCATCCAGCAGTTTTAGGCTTATAGTCACCAGTTATGACTACAGCATTTGTCTTTCTCTAGGCCACTAGCCTTAGTGCTTTGCCCCATCCACTTATAGGCCTGATCTAACACAGAGATACAAATCTCACAATACATACAGTTCACTAAAATGGTCTTCCAGGAACTGTCTGGACTAAACAGGACTGTGGTATCCCTTCAAATGGTATTCTGAAGACCCTATAAGCAGCTTGCATCAATGATGTATGGATCCAATCCAAGTCCACAGATTAAACACACAGAACAGGTTATATCTCCATTAAAATAAGTATGTTTAGAGTCTATCCATCCACTTGAATGTCCATCATGGGATCCAATGTAAAGACCAAGCCTCAGTATCCTCCGCAGCATCCATGTCTCTGCTTCATCATGGTGTGGTCCATACACTGTGGCTTTGGAACAGAGGACATCAGGACCATTCCCCTGCAGTTTGTGAGGGCACGAATTCAATTGTTACTTTGTGTGGTTGGGCTGAAAGGCTGGATTAGGTCTGGTCCGTGTGTGTGTCATATGTAAACTACAGGGCAGCCAGTGCCAGTGGGCCAAATATGATAAATAACTGAATGATTGATCGAGTTCATCTAAATTAGAATATTGAGGAAGCATCTGGCTTTCTGAAAACACCAACCTGTTAAAGACAAAGACATTGCTAACTAAGCACTAAGGATTGTCATGCCTAGAACTGTAGACCCATTGATAATAAATAAACCCTTTATAGGACCTATAAACTGTAGATGCTTCAGAAATTATTTATACGCAAATCTCATGCAATATAAAGTGTTGCACTATTGAGTAGACAGCTGATGTACCTACTGTAATGTCATGATGAAAATAATAATAATGTATGCACTCACTAATTGTAAGTCGCTCTGGATAAGAGCGTCTGCTAAATGACTAAAATGTAAAGATCATGTACCACTTAGCAGATCAGTTTATGTATGTACATTTTTTTTAACATTTTAGTCATTTAGCAGACGATCTTTTCCAGAGCGACTTACAGTTAGCGAGTGCATACATTTTTAATTTTTTTTCATACTGGCCCCCTGTGGGAATCGAACCCACAACCCTGGCATTGCAAGCGCCATGCTCTACCAACTGAGCTACACGGGGCCCAGTATAGGTAATGGCTTTATTTAAAGGGCCAATGCAGTCGTTTTTATCTCAATATCAAATCCTTTCTGGGTAACAAAGTACCTTACTGTGATTGTTTTCAATTAAAATGGTCAAAAATAAACTAAAATAGCTTCTTAGCAAAGACCAATTTCTCAAGCAGGAATTTTACTAGGACTGTGTGGTCTGAGTGGGGAGGGGAAAATGTAAAATGAGCTGTTATTGGCAGAGAGGTTTGGAACTCTCTTTCTTTATGGTCTATTAACTAATTAAGTGTTGACACCAGGCAGGCCAAAACTTCATCCCACCAAAACAGGCTCAGATTTCAGGCGGTCTTTTCGAACAGCTCTTACACTAAAAGGGCATTATCATCATTTTCACAGTATTATTCCAACCACATAGTGTGCCTTCGGAAAGTATTCAGACCCCTTGACTTTTTCCACATTTTGTTACGTTACAGCCTTATTCTAAAATTGATTAAATAAAACAATTTCCTCAGTAATCTACACACAATACCCTATAATGACAAAGTGAAAACAGGTTAAAAAAGAATAATATATATATTTAAAAAACAAAACAGAAATACCTTATTTACATAAGTATTCAGACCCTTTGCTATGAGACTCGAAATTGAGCTCAGGTGCATCCTGTTTCCGTTGATCATCCTTGAGATGTTTCTACAACTTGATTGGAGTCCACCTGTGGTAAATTCAATTGATTGGACATGATTTGGAAAGGCACACACCTGTCTATATAAGGTCCCACAGTTGGCAGTGCATGTCAGAGCAAAAACCAAGCCATGAGGTCGAAGGAATTGTCCCTAGAGCTCCGAGACAGAATTGTGTCGAGGCACAGATCTGGGGAAGGGTACCAAAACATTTCTGCAGCATTGAAGGACCCCAAGAACACAGTGGCCTCCATCATTCTTAAATGGAAGAAGTTTAGAACCACCAAGACTCTTCCTAGAGCTGGCCGCCCGGCCAAACTGAGAAATCGGGGGAGAAGGGCCTTGGTCAGGGAGGTGACCAAGAACCCGATGGTCACTCTGACAGAGCTCTAGAGTTCCTCTGTGGAGATGGGAGAACCTTCCAGAAGGATAACCATCTCTGCAGCACTCCACCAATTAGGCCTTTATGGGAGAGTGGCCAGACGGAAGCCACTCCTTGGTAAAAGGCACATGACAGCCCTCTTAGAGTTTGTCAAAAGGCACGTAAAGACTCTCAGACCATGAGAAACAAGATTCTCTGGTCTGATGAAACCAAGATTGAACTCTTTGGTCTGAATGCCAAGCATCACGTCTGGAGGAAACCTGGCACCATCCCTACGGTGAAGCATGGTGGTGGCAGCATCATGCTGTGGGGATATTTTTCAGTGGCAGGGACTGGGAGACTAGTCTGGATTTAGGCAAATATGAACGGAGCAAAGTACAGAGAGATCCTTGTTGAAAACCTGCTCCAGAGCACTCAGGACCTCAGACTGGGGCGAAGGTTCACCTTCCAACAGGACAATGACCCTAAGCACACAGCCAAGACAACGCAGGAGTGGCTTTGGGACAAGTCTCTGAATGTCATTGAGTGGCCCAGCCAGAGCCCGGACTGGAACCCAATCTAACATAATAATAATAATAATAATATGCCATTTAGCAGACGCTTTTATCCAAAGCGACTTACAGTCATGCGTGCATACATTTTTTTTGTGTATGGGTGGTCCCGGGGAACGAACCCACTACCTTGGCGTTACTAGCGCCGTGCTCTACCAGCAGAGCTACAGAGGACTACATCTCTGGAGAGACCTGAAAATAGCTGTGCACCAACACTCCCCATCCAACCTGACAGAGCTTGAGAGGATCTGCAGAGAAGAATGGGAGAAACTCCCCAAATACAGGTGTGCCAAGCTTGTAGCGTAAAAAAAAAAAAAATACCCAAGAAGACTCGAGGCTATAATCGCTGCCAAATGTGCTTCAACAAAGTATTGAGTAAATGGTCTGAATAATTATGTAAATTTGATATTTCTGGCTTTTATTTATTCTAAAATACAGTTTTTGCTTTGTCATTATGGGGTATTGTGTGTAGATTGATGAGGGGGAAAAAAAACATTTAATTAATTTTAGAATAAGGTTGTAACCTAACAAAATCTGGAAAAAGTCAAGAGGTCTGAATACTTTCCGAAAACACAGGTAAATCACGTTTTTGACTGCACTGGGCATTTAATAATTTCAAGGTCTTAATTGTATGTCCACAAATTTGATTGTGTCTGACTTGCAATATTTGAGTTGGATGCCCAATCCCTGGGCTGCGTGACCAAATCATTGATTTGAATGGGTGTTATTAATCACTGTGTGTGGAAAGTTGTCTGGGTTTTCTGTGAACTATTGAGTGTGTGCATTGATTTCTAATCTTATATACAGTGGGAAGTGATCAATTTACTTATTGATGATGGATGACGCAAAGGGATTCCCAATTCCTTTTTTTCCTGAGAGCAACATAACAACATGATATGACCGTAACCAAATGCAATCTGGAAAAAAATCCCAGTTTTATTGTTTCACTGATTTAATTAGATGTGACTGCTGTGGTAAGTGATTATTATATACATCTATGTAAGTGACTCATCATAACAGTATTACAGTTCATAGAGCAAGGCCGTAGTGGTTATCAGATAATGGACAAATGGTAGGTGCTGATCACATTTTTGGAAATATCTGTTCAATCATATAAATTCATGTTATGCATATGTTGTATCCTAATTGTGTTATGCATTTGTGTGTGGATGACAATATTTTGATATCCCAGCAAATCTTGAAAGGATTTCTTAAAATTAGATTTGAAGGGGTTGACTAATAGTAGCTAAACTGTATAGAAACAACATGTTGCTTTTTCCCTAGTGTTTGTGTTGTAGCATAATGTAATGATATATAGAGGCACAATCGGTAACCACTTTGACGATGGCATATTGAAAATGATTTACTTTTATGCCATCTCTCGAAGGCGCTCTAATGGACTAGTTAAACTTGTCAAATGGGGGGCCACATTCCATGTAGTACATATTTTACTGTTTGACGTGCCACATCATATGCCATTCAGTAATTTTCCAATACATAGATATTAGAAACATGTTTTATAGCAATAATATTTTAATACAAGCCAATTTACAATATCTTGATTTCTGAAAAATCTCTAACGTCCCATAAAAGTCAACTGGAAATGGTTCAGGCCGGAGCGTTACAGGAAGTTGTAGCAGCTGCCATGTTTAGCTGCTTTGTTGTAGATTCCTTCTAGGTTTCCTGCAGATTTTAAGTGTTGCAATGGAACCGAGCTGGAGTACATTTTTATTCCAGGTAAGTGTAACATCTGAGTGATAAATTTGGTTAACTACATCTATATGTTACTACATGTGTAATGCGTCGTTGCCTCTGGTGATTTTAAACGTAGATTTCTAGTAGACCTATTCAAGCAAAACAATGGTAGCGTTAGCTAGCTAGCTAATATTGGCTAGCCTATGAGCAATCCGCTAAACAAGCTAACGCTAGCTAGCTAGCTCGCTACATCAAGCCCAGACTTCCAGCTGTGAGGTATGGATGACGCTCGAGAGGGGGGGGGGGGGGGAAATCTGGTCGGTCTCCCCCCAGTTTTTGTAGAATATTTGTGTTTCGACAGATTTTAGTACAAGTCCGCCAGTGTATGTTTATAAATTGGATTGGCCACCACTTAGCTAAATATAAAAAGCAAGCAAGTTGGCAAAGTGATCATGCCCGCGCGTTGGATAGTTAGAAAGCTAGCTAGCTGTAGCTAGCCTCTTAAAGAACGAGAACAATCCCCACCTCCACTCCAGCGGCGAGCCATGCCAACCAGCGAATATATTTGGCTTGAAAAGTGCTTTCATTTTCGCAATCAGTGATTTTGTTTACTTGTTTTGATGCGATTTGAATACTTTTCTACTTTTAGCAAATCGCACTCGTTTACATTCTGGGCACGAGGATGGAGAGGAGGGACCCCACACTTCTGATTCTTAACTTTACCCCCTTTTCCTCGTCCCAAAATATTTAACCGCGGGTTGGAGAAAGAATTCAGACTATGCAGTAAGCTGCTAGCTAATTCTTGCACTACTGATCATTTTGTAACCCCTCTGCCCTATGTCTGAGATTTGTATTTGGCAGCTTGCAGAGGATATTCACGTCCTTAGTTATCTGCCTTTGGTGCGATGTGAGCTGCAAATCAAGGAATAGGGATAGTCATCAATGGCCATTCAATTTGGTTAATTGAAATCCAAACAAACTTTTTTTTATTTTTTTAAAACAATTTTAATAAGTAAGTACCTGATTAGGGTTGTTCAGGATATATCCAATCTATACATATTCGGAAATCCTAGACAGGGTTACAGCATTCTGAGCAATACACAACTTGCACCTTAAAATGTGTTGCAAAAATGCATTTTCTACCCTTTCTGTCTGTAGAAGGTGAACATTTGTCTGTGTAAAAACCTAGCCTCTTGTTGCACTATGTCCATTCAGTGGAGTTTTAGTATTTACTGATGTATGCTTGTAACAAGACGTAAAAAGTCCAATAAACCTTTATTGGTCGCATACACATATTTAGCAGATGTAATTGCAGGTTCAGTGAAATGCTTGTTTCTATCTCCAACAGTGAAGTAATACCTAACCATACACAAAAATAAAGGAATTAAGAAATATCAGGGAGAGTAATGTCGGAGTCTGGAATATAATATATGGTGGTGTGTATAGACAGTATATGAATCGAAAAGGTGTACAGCAGTAGCTGTATAGGATGAACCATGACTAGAATACAGTATATACATATGAAGTGGGTAAAACACTATGTAAACATTTATTAAGGTGACCAGTGTTCAATGACTGTCAGCGTTTCCCAAACTCAGTCCTCAGGACCCCAAGGGCTGTACGTTTTGGTTTTTGCCCTAACTCTACACACTGATTCAAATTATCAAAGCTTGATTTGAATCCGCTGTGTAGTGTTAGGGCAAAAACTGAAACGTGCACCCCTTGGGGTCCTGAGGACTGAGTTTGGGAAACCCTGGACTATGTACATAGGGCAGCATTTAAAATAAAGAGAACTTAAAAAAAACAAGACTGATGAAGGTAGAAAACACGAAAGCAGTCAACTTGCCAAGTACACTACATTCATAGATTGTTGACATTATGTAACCACTGGGAATTCATCCACCAGCAGTCACATGTCGGCTAGATCTTAAAAATAGATCTCTTTCCATCACACCTGAGGGGAATTGCATTTGAGAATCCAGACTATGTAAGCCTAGTGTAGACATTTGAAACATCCTCTGTCTGGGTATGGGAAAGCGCATCAGTCATAATTTAAGACCCTTTTCCGTTTATTTTCCTGGAATGTGGAACAGGCTATTTCTCCTAGTGGACATGTATTACATTTTACTGTCCTATCTATCTGGCAACCCAAGATGCATAACAAAATGCAGTGTCAGTTAAATTATTAGATGAATTGGACCCTTGACCCTTATGCTTCACAACATCATCTCAAATGGCATACAATGTAGTGTTCCAATCCCAGGTCAAATGTGAACACTAGTGTTGAAAATGTATGTCCTCAAACCAAGTTGCCACTTGTTTTCTTATTTTTTTCTTCCCTACTCCGCATAATCATATTGCAGCCATAGTGGTAGGCCTATATAGTTCCATTCCCTCAGCACTTGAGAGGTGCAGCTGTTGCCAGTTAATTGCCGCGAGCCAGGGACCCATGATAATGGTTTTATTTTGTGGCTAACAAGGCACAAATACCTGAAGCTGGTGTGATGGAGCAGTGGAGGAAAATGGAAACTAAGTAGTTGTTATTTGGAGGCTCCGTTTGATTCGCTGGTCTTGATGTAGCGTCTAATGAGGCTGTGCGTCACTTGTTATTGTTCTGTAAGGTCGGAGGTTATGCTTGGGGGGGTTGTCAAGCTATGCAGCTCTCAATAGTAGTATTCTCGTAATCCTGAATCAGATGAAAATGACTCATTTCTTTTCTCCCGATTTAGGACAATACGTAATGGGTTTTGTTTTACTGTTAATGTTAACATATTATTAACAAGCCCAGTATTTTCCTTTTCTTTTGTATTAGTCTTCTGTAGGTCCCATGGTTCCAGGGAATCCACGTAGGGACTACTACACAGGGATCAGAGTAAGTTAATGTCCTCCACAAAATGTCCCTGTAAAATCAAATACCCCAACTTCCTTTTTCACAGGTTTCTGCACATGAAATGAGCCCCACCCAGCCCTTGAAACATAGATGGAACATAGTGTGTAGTCAAGGTCTTAGTCCTGGTTTCAGGGTTAACACTCAGATCTTGTTGCTTCCCTCATGCAGGTTTGTGCCAGACATTGAGTGTGTTTATCAAGTTTTGTGAGAACACAAGCAATACCAATATAGTGAGTGAGTGAGTAGCTACCTTGGAGCATTCTTTTAAGTTTGGAGCAGTCCACATTGATGTACTGCATGAGCTCTATATCATGGACATCCACAGTGTCTTCTGAGCAGACTGTCAGCTCCTGCAACCTGGGGGAGAACACAATGGATAAGGACTCTCTTAGACACTGCCAGGGAACAAGTTCATCCAGTCAAACACATGATATCCAGAGATTTTATTCTCCCACAGTTTCTCAGTAGAAAGGAGGGAAAGAAGAGGGGGTGGAAGAGAGGGAAAAAAGGTAGCCTTTTTGACATCATCCCGTCGTCCTTCAAGACAGGAAACTGACATGACTGTATCAATGATGTGAAACTTTCAGAATGTTGCAGATAGAAACAAGGCTACAGTAAACATGTTGTCCACAAATGATGTATCGCTCCTTGTGTCAATTAGTGACAATTATTCCAACGTATGTTGTGTTGAAAGACATTTCATTTGTAAGTACCAAAGTTATATAGGTTGTTACGGGAAACTTGTTGCTCATGAGGGGCTGCATATATTAACAAAATGTCATGACAATAGCGCAAACAGGACAGGAGATATGTTTGTTCAAAGTTTGGAATTTCAGTTGATTCCTATAGCAACCCACTTGGGCCAATCAGAATAATGTTGTAAATTGTCACGATCGTAGATGAACGGGACGGACCAAAACACAGCGTGAAATGCATCCATGTTTATTGAACTTAATAAACATACAAAAACAACGAAACGTGACGTCGGAAGGCTAACACTAACAAGCCACACTAACCGAACACAAACAAAAACCCACAACACAGGCAGGAAAACTGGCTGCCTAAGTATGATCCCCAATCAGAGACAACGAGCGACAGCTGCCTCTGATTGGGAACCACACCCGGCCAAACATAGAAATACAAACATAGATTATTCACACCCTGACCAAACTAGCTAGAGTTCTATAGGCCAGGGCGTGACATAAATGCCGGATCTCCATGGGAAGAAGTATCATTCACCCAAGTTCCTTCAAAATCGGGCCAGTGCTGTCTAAGATATCGCGTACGAATGTACTAACGGACGGAGACAGAGCCACAGTCCCATCTCCGATTTACAATAGCACGATGTGCGGCATATCGATGCAGCCAGCGCCAATTCAAAAGATGTTGAAAGACATTTCATTTGCATGTACCGAAATTATATCGGTCATTAGGGGAAACTTGTTTCTTATGAGGAAATGCATGCATGTAAAAAATTACAATACTGTAGTTCAAACGGGGCAGGAGATATGCTTGTTCAAAGTTTGTTGGGGGACAAAAAGTGTAATTAGAAAAACTAATGGGCGGAGCTTATAGGTCCTCATGAGAAATGTGTTGCTCATGAGGGGCTGCATATATGAACCACATTTCATGACAATAGCTCAAATGGGACAGTAGATATGCTTGTTCATAGTTTGGAAATTCAATTGATTACTATAGAAGCCCCCTTGGGCCAATCAGTGTAATTTTGTAAATGTCGTATCTCTACGCATCATTCATCCAAGTTTCATCAAAATCGGGCAACCGCTGTCTGAGATATCACGTGTGACAAACATACGAACGGACAGAGACAAATCCACAGTCCCCTCCCCGATTTCATCGTGGGGGACAATTAACCTAATAGAGCTAACAGGATTCCCTGTTTTATCGTTCCATCTGAACGTTCTGTAACGTTGCACCATCCTGAACATCCTGGGTGGGGAGGGAGGGATTTCAATCATGACTGGGCTAACAGTTCAGTCACAGTGACCTTGTCCATGACTGGCTGCTAAACTGAAGTGCTGAGGTATGCGAACAAATTAACTTATCACATGGCATAAGCAGGAAAGGGGGTCCGAACAGTTTCCTCATCATTACTTCTGAGGGCATAACGTCATTTGTAATATTACACTTCTGGGAAAATCAGGTCTGGTGGAACTTTTTAAAGACACAAATGCATTTTTGCACAAAAGATAATAACGTAGGTGAGTTTCCATCGACCTTGGAAGAACAACAGGGTGGGCAGGCTTTTGTTCCAGCCCTGTACTAACACACCTGATCAACTGCTCATCAACACAGTGATAGTGACACTGAATTAGCCAACAGTCTGTAGTTCCTCAGGATCAGGGTTAGCGTTACCTGGTGGAGATGCGGCTGAAGACAGCGTTGAAGTTGTTGCAGCTGAGGGAGAAGAGGACCCCTGAGGCAGAGGCACGGAGCTCTGCAGCGTGCTGGTGGCCCTCACGGTACGTGTGGATGAAGTGACAGATCTCTGGCAGCAGCTGCTTCACAAGCATGGTCTCGTCCAGACGCAGGCAGTCCTTCGATTGCTGGGGGGATTTTATTTGATTTATTAGGATCCCCATTAGTTGACACCAATGGCGACAGCTAGTCTTACTGCGGTCCGACACATAACGAAAAATAATTTACAGACAAAATACTTTACAATCTACATACAGTACCAGTCAAAAGTTTGAACAAACCTACTCATTCAAGGTTCTTTATTTTTAGTATTTTCTACATTGTAGAATAATAGTGAAGACATCAAAACTATTAAATAACACATATGGAATCATGTAGTAACCCAAAAAGTGTTTAACAAATCAAAAAATGTGTTATATTTTAGATTCTTCAAAGTAGCCACCCTTTGCCTTAATGACACCTTTGCACACACTTGGCATTCTTTCAACCAGCTTCACCTAGAATGCTTTTCCAACAGTCTTGAAGGAGTTCCCACATATGCTGAGCACTTGTTGGCTGCTTTTCCTTCAATCTGCGGTCCAACTCATCCCAAACCATCTCAATTGGGTTGAGGTCGGGGGATTGTGGAGGCCAGGTCATCTGATGCAGCACTTCATCACTCTCCTTCTTGGTCAAATAGCCGTTACACAGCCTGGAGGTGTGTTGGGTCATTGTCCTGTTGAAAAACTAATGATAGTGGGACTATGCGCAAACCAGATGGGATGGCGTATAGCTGCAGAATGCTGTGGTAGCCATGCTGGTTAAGTGTGCCTTGAATTATAAATAAATCACTGACAGTGTCACCAGCAAAGCACCCCCACACCTTCACACCTCCTCCTTCATGCTTCACGGTGGGAATCACACATGCGGAGATCATCCATTCACCTACTCTGCGTCTCACAAAGACACAGCGGTTGGAACCAAAAATCTCCAATTTGGACTCATCAGACCAAAGGACAGATTTCCACTGGTCTAATGTCCATTGCTCGTGTTTCTTGCCCAAGCAAGTCTCTTCTTCTTATTGGTGTCCTTTAGTAGTGATTTCTTTGCAGCAATTCGACCATGAAGGCCTGATTCACAGTCTCCTCTGAACAGTTGATGTTGAGATGTGTCTGTTACTTGAACTCTGAAGCATTTATTTGGGCTGCAATTTCTGAGGCTGGTAACTCTAATGAACTTATCCTCTGCAGCAGAGGTAACGCTGGGTCTTCCTTTCCTGTGGCGGTCCTCATGAGAGCCAGTTTCATCATAGCCCTTGATGGTTTTTGCGACTGCACTTACAGGAACTTGCTCCCATTCAGCCGCAAGAGCATTAGTTATTGAAATTTTCGTTTCTCTTTGCTTATTTGAGCTGTTCTTGCCATAATATGGACTTAGTCTTTTACCAAATAGGGCTATCTTCTGTATACCAACCCTACCTTGTCAAAACACAAATGATTGGAAAGAAATTCCAGAAATTAACAAGGCACACCTGTTAATTGAAATGCATTCCAGGTGACTACCTCATGAAGCTAGTTGAGAGAATGCCAACAGTGTGCAAAGCTGTCATCAAGACAAAGGGTGGCTACTTTCAAGAATATTTTGATTTGTTTAACACTTTTTTGGTTTCTACATGATTCCATATGTGTTATTTCATAGTTTTGATGTCTTCACTATTATTCTACAATGTAGAAAATAGTAAAAATAAAGAAAAACGCTGGAATGAGGTGTGTCCAACCTTTTGACTGG
>NW_028160930.1:0-29463 GCF_964263955.1 Coregonus lavaretus | reverse complement strand
ACATTGCTGAGGGCAGACGTTTGACAGGGCTGAGGGCAGACGTTTGACAGGGCTCAAGGCAGACGTTTGACAGTGCTGAGGGCAGACATTTGACAGGGCTTAGGGCAGACGTTTGACAGGGCTGAGGGCAGACGTTTGACAGGGCTGATAGAAGACGTTTGACAGGCTCAGGGAAGATGTTTGGCAGGGCTCAGAGTAGACATTTGACAGGGCTGAGGTCAGACATTTGACAGGGCTGAGGGCAGATGTTTGACAGGGCTGAGGGCAGATGTTTGACAGGGCTCAAGGCAGACGTTTGACAGTGCTGAGGGCAGACATTTGACAGGGCTGAGGGCAGACGTTTGACAGGGCTGAGGGCAGACGTTTGACATGGCTGAGAGAAGACGTTTGACAGGGCTCAGGGAAGATGTTTGGCAGGGCTCAGAGTAGACATTTGACAGGGCTGAGGCCAGACGTTTGACAGGGCTGAGGCCAGACGTTTGACAGGGCTGAGGGCAGACGTTTGACAGGGCTGAGAGAAGACGTTTGACAGGGCTCAGGGAAGATGTTTGGCAGGGCTCAGAGTAAACATTTGACAGGGCTGAGGGCAGAAGTTTGACAGGGGTCAGGGCAGACGTTTGACAGGGATGAGGGCAGACTTTGGGCAGGCCTCAGGACCAACATTTGACAGGGCTGAGGGCAGATGTTTGACAGGGCTGAGGCAGATGTTTGACAGGGCTCAGGTAGACGTTTGACAGGGCTGAGGGCAGACGTTTCACATATAATAATAAGACATTTAGCAGACGCTTTTATCCAAAGCGACTTACAGTCATGCGTGCATACATTTTGTGTATGGGTGGTCCCGGGGATTGAACCCACTACCTTGGCGTTACAAGCGCCGTGCTCTACCAGCTGAGCTACAGAGGACCACACACATGGCTGAGGGCAGACGTGTGACAGGGCTGAGGGCAGACGTTTGACAGGGCTGAGGGTAGACCATTGACAGGGCTCAGGGCAGGCGTTTGACAGGGCTGAGGGCAGAAGTTTGACAGGGCTGAGGGCAGACCCACTGTTTAGACAGGGCTGAGGGCAGACTGTTTAGACAGAGGATCACTGGCTCCTTCCGCTGCTGCTACTGAGCCATTGGATGCTTTAAAGAGACAGGGTGTGAGTGTGTGTTTACACGATGATGTGTGTGTTTGTGTTCACTACTGCATTGAGTTTCAGTGGGGATACATCTGTTCAGGGGGTGGTGTAGTGTGTCCATGTTCAGAGCCACTATGGGTCTCTTGACTTCATGAGGTTAATGAAAACACAAAAGGAACAGTGATTCAAGCTTAGCTCCAAACTAATATTGGAATGTGACCATGAAAGACATCTCTAATCTGCTCCGCCAAAATCACATTAACTTCCCTCTGGCATGTTCTCCACACTAACAGAACTGAACTGTTCTCCACACTAACCGAACTGAACTGAGTGGCAGAACATTTTAATGGGTGGTCCTCTGTAGCTCAATTGGTAGAGCATGGCGCTTGTAACGCCAGGGTAGTGGGTTCGATCCCAGGAACACCCATACGTAGAAATGTATGCGCACATGACTGTAAGTCGCTTTGGAGAAAAGCGTCTGCTAAATGGCATATTATATTATTATTATAATGGGGAAACTCCCTCTAGAAAATATTTTGCAGATGGAAAGAAGTGAAAAGAAATTTAAATAGTAGGATCATCATCATTTCCTTGGCGACTAATCCATGTAATTTCCTGAAATGGAGTCAGAATCGTACAACTTGGACATGGCAGATGGTTATGAAGAAAAATATGTCTGACTACTGCAGATACTATGGCCTAATAAAACATGAAGTTTATGTCACATCTCAGCCAGATGAATAGAGAGAGAAAGAGAGGAGAGAGAGAGAGAGAGAGAGAGAGAGAGAGAGAGAAAGAAAGAAAGAAAGAAAGAAAGAAAGAAAGAAAGAAGCCCGAGAGAGACAGAGAGAGGGCGAGAGAGAGAGAGAGAGCAACCTATTAGTTACTGGCCCAGCTCTCTAACCGCTAGGCTACCTGCCGCCCAGACGTTTGACAGGGCTGAGGGCAGACGTTTGACAGGGCTGAGGGCAGACGTTTGACAGGGCTGAGGGCAGACGTTTCACATGGCTCAGGGCAGACGTTTGACAGGGCTGAGGGTAGACGTTTCACATGGCTCAGGGCAGACGTTTGACAGGGCTGAGGGCAGACTTTTCAAATGGCTCAGGGCAGACGTTTGACAGGGCTGAGGGCAGACGTTTGACAGGGCTCAAGGCAGATGTTTGACAGGGCTGAGGGCAGACATTTGACAGGGCTGAGGGCAGACGTTTGACAGTGCTGAGAGAAGACGTTTGACAGGGCTCAAGGAAGATGTTTGGCAGGGCTCAGAGTAGACATTTGACAGGAATGAGGGCAGAAGTTTGACAGGGGTCAGGGCAGACGTTTGACAGGGATGAGGGCAGACGTTTGGCAGGGCTCAGGACCAACATTTGACAGGGCTCAGTGCAGACGTTTGACAGGGTTGAGGGCAGACCTTTGACAGGGCTGAATGATACGTTTGACAGGGCTGAGGGCAGACGTTTGACAGGACTCAGGGCAGACGTTTGACAGGACTCAGGGCAGACATTTGACAGGGCTTTGGGCAAACCCACTGTTTAGACAGTGCTCAGGGCAGACCCACTGTTTAGACAGGGCTGAGGGCAGACTGTTTAGACAGAGGATCACTGGCTCCTTCCGCTGCTGCTACTGAGCCATTGGATGCTTTAAAGAGACAGGGTGTGAGTGTGTGTTTACACGATGATGTGTGTGTTTGTGTTCACTACTGCATTGAGTTTCAGTGGGGATACATCTGTTCAGGGGTGGTGTAGTGTGTCCATGTTCAGAGCCACTATGGGTCTCTTGACTTCATGAGGTTAATGAAACACAAAAAGAACAGTGATTCAGGCTTAGCTCCAGACTAATATTGGAATGTGACCATGAAAGACATCTCTAATCTGCTCCGCCAAAATCACATTAACTTTCCTCTGGCATGTTCTCCACACTAACAGAACTGAACTGTTCTCCACACTAACCGAACTGAACTGAGTGCCAGAACATTTTAATGGGGAAACTCCCTCTAGAAAATATTTGGCAGATGGAAAGAGGAGAAAATAAATGTAAATAGTAGGATCATTTTTATTTCCTTGGCAACTAATCCATGTAATTTCCTGAAATGGAGTCAGAATCGTACAACTTGGACATGGCAGATGGTTATGAAGAAAAATATGTCTGACTACTGCAGATACTATGGCCTAATAAAACATGAAGTTTATGTCACATCTCAGCCAGATAAATAGAGAGAGAAAGACAGAGAGAGAGAGAGAGAGAGAGAGAGAGAGAGAGAGAGAGCGAGAGAGTGTCACGACATCAGCCGAGGCTGCCTCCCCTCCTTGTTCGGACAGGCTTCGGCATTCGTCGTCACCGGCTTACTAGCCACTGCCGCTCCATACATCATCATTCCATTTGTCTTGTCTTGTCAATCACACACACCTGGTTTAAATTCCCTCATTAGTCTGTGTATAAGTGTTCCCTCTGCCCCCTTGTCCTTGTGGGTGTTTGTTTTATGTGAAAATGAGTGTAGCTCGGTTGAGCTACCTGTACTTTGTATTGCCGTGGTTATTTCTCCCCATGTGCCTGTATTGTGATCCAGTGCGCCTGTATTACGCCCTGTGCTGTTGACACTATCCAGCGTAACTGTGTACTACGGAATAAACTCTATATTCAGAGATTTACCCTCCTGCGCCTGACTCATTCAAATCACAAATCACACAGAGAGAGAGAGAGAGAGAGGGAGCAAGAGAGAGAGAGAGAGAGAGAGAGAGAGAGAGAGAGAGAGAGAGAGAGAGAGAGAGAGAGAGAGAGAGAGACAGACAGACTGACTGACTGACTGACTGACTGACTGACAGACACAGGCAGACAGACAGACAGACAGACAGACACAGACAGACACAGACAGACAGACAGACAGACAGACAGACAGACAGACAGACAGACAGACAGACAGACAGACAGACAGACAGACAGACAGACAGACAGACAGACAGACAGACAGACAGACAGACAGACAGACAAGACAGAGATAAATAATAGTCCTATCTTTTAGTCCGCCAGGAAATCCAAAATGACCTCTCCTGGAATGTGAAGTGAAGCAGCCAAGCAGGACGAGGGAAGACAGATGATTGGCTGTCGAGCCTCTAAGGATGTGTCCCAAATAACATCCTATTTCCTACATAGTGCACTACTTTTGACAAGGGCCCATAGGGCTTTGGTCAAGAGTAGTGAACTAGATAGGGAACAGGGTGCCATTTGGGACGCTCCCAAAGTCTCTCTGATCGTCACACTGAGAACGCTTACACTCTGTTGGTGCCCTGGGGGATTGTGGGAGCTGGTCTGGAGGAGCGGGAGGAGCAGGAGGTCATTAGGAGTCCTTTAGAGACGCAAAGATGTGTTTGTGAGTGTGTGTGAGTGTGATTATGTGTGTGTGTAGTGAGTGCGCGTGTGTATGTGCGTGCGTACGTGCGTGTCATTTCAAGCAGAGAACAGAGAAGATCCCTGAGGTCCTGACACCTACACAGCTCCAACACATATCTGACCCTGTCAGGTACAAAGCAAGGTCTCACCACTCACTCCTATTGTCTGTCAGAGCAACGGATGAATGCACTCCTACACAGATAGGCTCTTTTTTATACAGCCATGGTTAAAGGGTCATGCCTTAAAGGGGACCTGAGCTAACATTTTGCTACTATTTGCTGCTATGGTACTATGATCAATACATTAAAAAGGAACATAGCAGCACTAGTAGTAGTAGTAGTAGTAGTAGTAGTAGTAGTAGTAGTAGTAGTAGTAGTAGTAGTAGTAGTAGTAGTAGTAGTAGTAGTAGTAGTAGCAGTAGTAGTAGTAGTAGTAGTAGTAGTAGTAGTGTAGTAGTAGTAGTAGTATAAGTAGTAATGTGGTAGTATTAGTAGTAGTGGCAATAGTAGTAGTAATAGTATCAAATAAAATAAAATAAAATGTTATTTGTCACATACACGTGTTTAACAGATGTTCTAGCGGGTGTAGCGAAATGCTTGTGCTTCTAGCTCCGACAGTGCAGTAATATCTAACAAGTAATATCTAACAATTTAACAACATATACCCAAAACACACAAAACTAGTAAGGAATGGGATTTAAGAATATATACATATACGGACAAGCAATGACAGAGCGGCAAGGACTAAGATACAGTAGAATGTTATAGAATAGAATGCAGTATATACATATGAGATGAGTAGTCCAAGATATGTAAACATTATTAAAGTGACCAGTGTTCCATTTCTTAAAGTGGCCAGTGATTTCAATAGGCAGCAGCAGACTCTAATGTGCTAGTGATAGCTATTTAACAGTCTGATGGCCTTGAGATAGAAGCTGTTTTTCATTCTCTCGGTCCCAGCTTTGATGCACCTGTACTGACCTCGCCTTCTGGATGATAGCGGGATGAACAGGCAGTGGCTCGGGTGGTTGATGTCCTTGATGATCTTTTTGGCCTTCCTGTGACATCGGGTGCTGTATGTGTCTTGGAGGGCGGGTAGTTTGTCCCCGGTAATGTGTTCGACAGATGATAGAAGAATTTGGTAAATTAATAATGACTAATTATCACACCCTGAAACTGTGTGAAAAGTGTTAGAATCATAAGACTGTAATCTGATAATATGTGTAGCTTAGTTAGAAGTACAATGAGGCAGTGCGGAGTGAGTAGCTACACTGTTTGTATTCAGCCATATTCCCAGTCACCTTGCCATGGTTGAATGCGGTGGTTCGCGCTTTCAGATTTGCGCGAATGCTGCCATCTATCCACGGTTTCTGGTTAGGGTAGGTTTTAATATTCACAGTGGGCACAACATCACCTATACACTTCTTGATAAACCCAGTCACTGTTTCAGTATATATGTCTAACTTATTTTCGGAAGCTTCCCGGAACATTTCCCAGTCCGCGTGATCAAAACAATCTTCAAGTGTGGATTCCGATTGGTCAGACCAGCGTTTAATAGTCCTTAGCACGGGTACTTCCTGTTTGAATTTCTGCCTATAGGAAGGGAGAAGCAAAATAGAGTTGTGGTCAGATTTGCCGAAAGGAGGGAGGGGGAGGGCCTTATAACCATCCAAGAAGTTCGAATAGCAATGGTCGAGGGTCAACAGTCGATATGTTGATAGAATTTCGGCAACCTAGTCCTCAAATTTGCTTTGTTAAAATCCCGGCAACAATACAGTGGGGGAAAAAAGTATTTAGTCAGCCACCAATTGTGCAAGTTCTCCCACTTAAAAAGATGAGAGAGGCCTGTCATTTTCATCATAGGTACACGTCAACTATGAGAGACAAAATGAGGAAAAAAATCCAGAAAATCACATTGTAGGATTTTTTATGAATTTATTTGCAAATTATGGTGGAAAATAAGTATTTGGTCAATAACAAAAGTTTCTCAATACTTTGTTATATACGCTTTGTTGGAAATGACACAGGTCAAACGTTTTCTGTAAGTCTTCACAAGGTTTTCACACACTGTTGCTGGTATTTTGGCTCATTCCTCCATGCAGATCTCCTCTAGAGCAGTGATGTTTTGGGGCTGTCGCTGGGCAACACGGACTTTCAACTCCCTCCAAAGATTTTCTATGGGGTTGAGATCTGGAGACTGGCTAGGCCACTCCAGGACCTTGAAATGCTTCTTACGAAGCCACTCCTTCGTTGCCTGGGCGGTGTGTTTGGGATCATTGTCATGCTGAAAGACCCAGCAACGTTTCATCTTCAATGCCCTTGCTGATGGAAGGAGGTTTTCACTCAAAATCTCACGATACATGGCCCCATTCATTCTTTCCTTTACACGGATCAGTCGTCCTGGTCCCTTTGCAGAAAAACAGCCCCAAAGAATGATGTTTCCACCCCCATGCTTCACAGTAGGTATGGTGTTCTTTGGATGCAACTCAGAATTCTTTGTCCTCCAAACACGACGAGTTGAGTTTTTACCAAAACTTTCTATTTTGGTTCCATCTGACCATATGACATTCTCCCAATCCTCTTCTGGATCATCCAAATGCACTCTAGCAAACTTCAGACGGGCCTGGACATGTACTGGCTTAAGCAGGGGGACACGTCTGGCACTGCAGGATTTGAGTCCCTGGCGGCGTAGTGTGTTACTGATGGTAGGCTTTGTTACTTTGGTCCCAGCTCTCTGCAGGTCATTCACTAGGTCCCCCCGTGTGGTTCTGGGATTTTTGCTCACCGTTCTTGTGATCATTTTGACCCCACGGGGTGAGATCTTGCGTGGAGCCCCAGATCGAGGGAGATTATCAGTGGTCTTGTATGTCTTCCATTTCCTAATAATTGCTCCCACAGTTGATTTCTTCAAACCAAGCTGCTTATCTATTGCAGATTCAGTCTTCCCAGCTTGGTGCAGGTCTACAATTTTGTTTCTTGTGTCCTTTGACAGCTCTTTGGTCTTGGCCATATTGGAGTTTGGAGTGTGACTGTTTGAGGTTGTGGACAGGTGTCTTTTATACTGATAACAAGTTCAAACAGGTGCCATTAATACAGGTAACGAGTGGAGGAGAGAGGAGCCTCTTAAAGAAGAAGTTACAGGTCTGTGAGAGCCAGAATTATTGCTTGTTTGTAGGTGACCAAATACTTATTTTCCACCATAATTTGCAAATAAATTCATAAAAAATCCTACAATGTGATTTTCTGGATTTTTCTTTCTCAATTTGTCTGTCATAGTTGACGTGTACCTATGATGGAAATTACAGGCCTCTCTCATATTTTTAAGTGGGAGAACTTGCACAATTGGTGGCTGACTAAATACTTTTTTTCCCCACTGTAAATGCAGCCTCAGGATATGTGGTTTCCAGTTTGCATAAGGTCCAGTGAAGTTCTTTGAGGGCCGTCGTGGTATCGGCTTGAGGGGGGATATACACGGCCGTGACTATAGCCGAAATTTTTTATCTTGGGAGATAATACGGTCGGCATTTGATTGTGAATTATTCTAGGTCGGTTGAACAGAAGGACTCGAGTTCCTCTATAATAATAATATATGCCATTTAGCAGACGCTTTTATCCAAAGCGACTTACAGTCATGTGTGCATACATTTTTTTTTGTGTATGGGTGGTCCCGGGGATCGAACCCGCTACCTTGGCGTTACAAGCGCCATGCTCTACCAGCTGAGCTACAATTACACCATGAGTCATTAATCATGAAACACACACCTCCGCCCATATTTATTCCTGTCTGCGCGATGAACTGAGAACCCATCTGGCTGGACCAATTCCGACAGAATATCCCAAGAGAGCCATGTTTCCGTGAAACAGAGTATGTTACAGGCCTTGATGTCTCTCTGGAAAGAAATCCTTGAACATTAGCAAGTAGTATACTTGGAAGCGGTGGGTGGTGTTCGCACCTCCTAGGTCGAACCAGCAGGCCGCTCCGAGTGCCTCTCCTCCGCCGGCGATGTTTTGGATCAGCCGCTGGAATCAGTTCAGTTGCCCTGGGGAGAGTAAACAAAGGATCTGCTTCGGAAAAGTCGTATTCCTGGTCATAATGCTGGTGAGTTACCGCCGCTCTGATATCCAATAGTTTTTCCCGGGTGTATGTAATGATGCCAAACCCTTTCTGAGCTAATAATGTAATAAATAATACATTAAAAAAACAAAGTACTGCAAAGTTTCCTAAGAGCTAGTCGCGAGGCCGCCATCTTCGTCGGCGCCTCTGGACATAACAGTAGTGGTGGTAGTAGTAGTAGTAGTAGTAAAAGTAATAGTGGTGGTAATAGTAGTAGTGGTGGTAGTAATAGTAGTTGTAATAGTAGTAGTAATAGTAGTAGTAGTATTGGTGATAATAGTAGTAGTAGTAGTAGTCGTAGTGGTAGTAGTAGTAGTGGTGGTGGTAGTAATAGTAGTAGTAATAGTAGTAGTATTGGTGATAATAGTAGTAGTAGTAGCTAACAGCAAGTTGACAATATTGAAATGTCCGTGTTAGGTGTGCTAAAATAGCCAGTCTAATAGAGATCAATACAATTAGTGGGGTGGTTATATTGTGAATTTTTGTGTTTTGTTGTCGGTGGTACGTAATCTGATTCCACCAGCATGTGTTTCCATCCCCTAGCTCTGCACAAGGTGAATTTAAATTGGCAAAAATATTTACAAGCTGACGGTTAATATAACTACATTTACAGTAAGCATGGCATAAACATGAATTGGGTAGTGTTTATGGGTTTGTGTAATGGGTTTACAGGTGGTTAGATGTAGCCTGAGGACTACAGAGTACATTCCAGACCATGTAATCAATTTAGTCTACCCCTTTTCTCTTTTTACATTTTCTCTTTATAAAACTCAGGTTATCTGGAGTCCTTCCACAGGCCCTGCTGAAAAATACCCCAAAGCGGCTGCGTTTTGGGTACACAAGTATGAGGGAGGGGACACACCTCACGGTTATGGAGCACAACAAGATTGTGGTACACTGAAAGGTATGAAATTAAGACTACAGCAGTAATGACACAACCACCTCATTATTCTCTCTGCAGATTCACCAAACACAATACCAAAGACATGTCTACAAAAATATGCTGCCAAGGGCTACTGTTGACAAGAATGATCTGTCAGTCAATGGGCTGGGGGAGGTTTACAGACAGTACTTTGAGATGAGGAAGGGGGGTTTGGTTGTGCTTAGAGACAGTAAATGTATTGTTGTGTATGAGAACGATTGAAAGGTGCCATTTCTCCTCAATCTCCCATACACAACAATACATAATAATGTTTAAGAACTGCCCGCCTAAGACTTCTACATCTTCTACAGACCTCCAGCCCATTCACTTTGTTGACTGATCTTTCCTCTCAAAAGCAGCTCCCAATGTCCCCCATTGTCCCTAAACAATACACTAGTCTAAACACTTGAGGTCACAATCGGTTGACACCTTTACCAACAAAGGTGTGTTAGCCTATGCCCCTTCCACAGAAAGTGTAAAATGGTAACACCACAACCATGTCTTTCCAGGTGAAGTGCAGTACCGGCAAATCTTCTGCAAGAGGTCAAAAACAGCTGGTGGTTAAGGTCTACGAGCCCTACACCACTTCCGGCAGTCTTATCTAGCTGGCCGTACACCGCAGACAGGACAAGACCATTCGCCACAAGCTAACTGCTTCCACAGCCCACCATGCTAAACACCATTGCCAGTGTGCCAAAGCCTTTATGGATTCACAGAATATATTTATATAAGATGCACAGGACTCTGTAGCATCAAACAGATGTTAGACATTCAGATATATCCAAAGAATGTTTATTTGTCAAAACCTAAAATACAGGGGAGTGTACAATATGTAATGCTAACTCAAAAAGAGAACTGGGTATTCAACAAGAATGCTATATGGTAAAAGTAACACAAAAAAACTACAGTATGAACAGTGTAGTACTGTTCAGTGTGTCTTGAGTGTGTCTCAGGTGTAGTAAACCACAGAGAACTGTAGCTACAGATTGTTACAACAGATCATGTGATTTAACCAAATATTTTTGGTATCCATTACTGAGAGTTACAGGATAGGTACTGTTTGGTGTAGAACAGAGAATGTTCGACCAACCTTAGCTTGGCGATGCTATCTTTGTTCTAGATTTGTGGAAACAGGAGTCTCAAAATGTCTGTGTCCAGTTGCAGGGGGTCCGTTTGAATTTATAAAATGTTCCTATATTAAAATAAATATTTGTTTTGCTCCATTAAGTAATCCAACAGTGATCAATGAGAGAATAATTGAATTAGACAAGATGGCAGCGTACACATTGTTGGATTACATCATGGAGCAAAAAAATAATGTGTATGCCACCATCTTGTCTATTTCTTGTCTATTTCAAGTCTTCTCTCTTTGCTCAAGACATTACATTTACATTTACGTCATTTAGCAGACACTCCTATCCAGAGCGACTTGCAAATTGGTGCATTCACCTTATAGGCAGTGGGATAACCACTTTACAATATGTTTTTTTTATTTAATTTTTTTGGGGGGGTGGGGTAAGGGGGGGTAGAAGGATTACTTTATCCTATCCCAGGTATTCCTTAAAGAGGTGGGGTTTCAGGTGTCTGTCATCATGACATGCGTCACTTTGGGGTGGACACTCACCTGTCTCGATCAATGAGAGAATTTAGAAAATAGATAAGATGACGGCATACACTGTTGGATTACTTCATGGAGCCAAAAAATATTTTTTTTTAAATAACTGAGCATTTTCTGAATTCAAACTGACCCTTTGCAACTGGACACAGACATTTTATTAGACTCCTGTTTACACAAATCGAGGACGAAGACATCATCGCCAAGGTTGGTCGAAAATGTTGTGATACACCAAACACTACCTATCCTGTAACAGGGCGGCAGGTAGCTTAGTGGTTAAGAGCGTTGTGCCAGTAACCGAAAGGTCGCTGGTTCTAATCCCCGAGCCGACTAGGTGAAAAATCTGTCGATGTGCCCTTGAGCAAGGCACTTAACTCTAATTGCTCCTGTAAGTCGCTCTGGATAAGAGCGTCTGCTAAATGACCAATTTTTTTTTTTTTTTTTTACTCCTAGTAATGGATACTGAAAATCTTTGGTTAAATCACATTATCTGGTGTAACAATCTGTAGCCAAGAGAACTAGTCATCAGCAGAGGATGAGAGAGGTGCTCATGATGAAATTGCCAAAGAAACACACAGTCAGTTCAGGGAACACTTGTACGGCTGTGGGAGGAGTGTTGTCATGATCAAACTGCCATTCAGCTCCTCTTGAGTCATCTTCTGCTTGAAATCCACCATAAAGTTCAATCCATTGAGAGCGATACAGTTCAAGGGATACAGTTCTGCTACAATGACATACGCAGCCAAAGGAATTCTGTTTCACTCCAGGAATTGTCTGTCAGACCAAAAAAATATAATAAATGATACTCAATTGCACAGTTGACCAACACTTGAACAGTGCCAGCATGACAACATTAGGGTAGACTAGTTGAACATGGATACATGTCCACAGGCACAGAGATTATATTTAGAACAATATCTAGCCTAATAGAAAGAAATATGGCATAGCCCTCAACCTTTGCACAGTGACCAGACCGTACACATGTACCTAGGTAGGTAGAAAGACAGTATCTAGGTACAGCCATGTCTAACAGGCATGGAAAATATAGTAAAAATAGTATAGTAAAACCAGCGTATCAGTTTTAGAGATTTACAACAGTTAAATTGTTGTATTATTGTTTCTACTCAATGTTAGCTCGTAAACTTAGCTAGCTAGCTTGCTGGTTAGCCATAATTGTTATTCAGCTACATCTGTTTGAAATCCTATCTTGCATCATGCCTATAATTTTGTGATTTTGAAATGCATCCACGGTCATAATCATAACCAATGACAACCTTCGTCAATTACTTTACATAGCTAGCTAGTAAAATGATTTACAGTTGTTGATGTTACATATGTTTGCTAAAAAGTTACAAACGCGAGGCCTAGCACATAGTAGCAAGTTAGCAGGTGCCAGGCTAACTTGTTACTATGCGCCAACTCCAGTCATGTGCTAATGTTTGCTGGTAAACCTAGCTTTAGGTGGCTGAAAATAACCTTATAGCTTGCTGTTTAGAAAAAAATGTGTCAGCTTGTATAATTAGCAATGACTCTGCTGACTTTTATTAGGATCCCCATTAGCTGTTGCAAAAGCAGCAGCTACTCTTCCTGGGGTCAACACAAAACATGAAACATGACATAATACAGAACATTAACAGACAAGAACAGACAGAACTATATATATTTTTTAAGGCACACATAGCCTACATATCAATACATACACACAAACAATATAGGTCAAATTGGGGAGAGGCGTTGTGCCGTGAGGTGTTGCTTTATTTGTTTTTTTAAACCTGGTTTGCTGTTTATTTGAGCAATATGAGATGGAACGGAGTTCCATGCAATAATGACTCTATATAATACTGTACGCTTTCTTGAATTTGGTCTGAATTTGGGGACTATGAAAAGACCCCTGGTGGCATGTCTGGTGGGGTAAGTGTGTGTGTCAGAGCTGTGTGTAAGTTGACTATGCAAATCATTTGGGATTTTCAACACATTAATGTTTCTTATAAAAATAAGAAGTGAGTCTCTCCTCAACTCTTAGCCAAGAGAGACTGGCATGCCCTCTGACTATACAATGAAGAGCAAGATGTGCCGCTCTGTTCTGGGCCAGCTGCAGCTTAACTAGGTCTTTCCTTGCAGTACTCAACCACATGACTGGACAATAATCAAGATAAGACAAAACTAGAACCTGCAGAACTTGCTTTTTGGAGTATGGTGTCAAAAAAGCAGAGCATCTCTTTATTACGGACATAGAGTTAAAGTCGGAAGTATACATACACCTTAGCCAAATACATTTAAACACAGTTTTTCACAATTCCTGACATTTAATCCTAGTAAAAATTCCATGTCTTAGGTCAGTTAGGATCACCACTTTATTTTAAGAATGTGAAATGTCCGAATAATAGTAGAGAGAATTATTTATTTCAGCTTTTATTTCTTTCATCACATTCCCAGTGGGTCAGAAGTTTACATACACTCAATTAGTATTTGGTAGCATTGCCTTTATATTGTTTAACTTGGACTCAAACGTTTCAGGTAGCCTTCCACAAGCTTCCCACAATAAGTTGGGTGAATTTTGGCCCATTCCTCCTGACAGAGCTGGTGTAACTGAGTCAGGTTTGTAGGCCTCCTTGCTCGCACACGCTTTTTCAGTTCTGCCCACAAATGTTCTATAGGATTGAGGTCAGTTCTTTGTGATGGCCACTCCAATACCTTGACTTTGTTGTCCTTAAGCCATTTTGCCACAACTTTGGAAGTATGCTTGGGGTCATTGTCCATTTCGAAGACCTATTTGCGACCAAGCTTTGACTTCCTGACTGATGTCTTGAGATGTTGCTTCAATATATCCACAATATTCCTTCCTCATGATGCCATCTATTTTGTGAAGTGCACCAGCCCCTCCTGCAGCAAACCACCCCCCACAGCATGATGCTGCCACCCCTGTGCTTCACGGTTGGGATGGTGTTCGTCGGCTTGCAAGCAACCCCCCTTTTCCTCCAAACATAACGATGGTCATTATGGCCAAACAGTTCTATTTTTGATTCATCAGACCAGAGGACATTTCTCCAAAAAGTACGATCTTTGTGCAGTTGCAAACCGTAGTCTGGCTTTTTATGGCGGTTTTAGAGCAGTGGCTTCTTCCTTGCTGAGCGGCTTTTCAGGTTATGTGGATATAGGACTCGTTTTACTGTGGATATATATACTTTTCTACCTGTTCCCTCCAGCATCTTCACAAGGTCCTTTGCTATTGTTGGGATTGATTTGCACCAAAGTACATTCATCTCTAGAAGACAGAACGTGTCTCCTTCCTGAGCGGTATGACGGCTGCGTCGTCCCATGGTGTTTATACTTGCGTACTATTGTTTGAACAGATGAACGCGGTACCTTCAGGCGTTTGGAAATTGCTCCCAAGGATGAACCAGCCTTGTGGAGGTCTACATTTTTTCCTGAGGTCTTGGCTGATTTCTTTTGATTTTCCCATGATGTCAAGCAAAGAAGCACTGAGTTTGAAGTACATCCACAGGTACACCTCCAATTGACTCAAATTATGTCAATTAGCCTATCAGATGCTTCTAAAGCCATGACATCATTTTCTGGAATTTTCCAAGCTGTTTAAAGGCACAGTCAACTTAGTGTATGTAAACCTCTGACCCACTGGAATTGTGATACAGTGAATTATAAGTGCAATAATCTATCTGTAAACAATTATTGGAAAAATTACTTGTGTCATGCACAAAGTAGATGTCCTAACCGACTTGCCAAAACTAGTTTGTTAACAAGAAATTTGTGGAGTGGTTGAAAAATGAGTTTTAATGACTCCAACATAACTGTACAGTGAGGGAAAACATGACTTAGTACTTGGTGGCAAAACCCTTGTTGGCAATCACAGAGGTCAGACGTTTCTTGTAGTTGGCCACCAGGTTTGCAAACATCTCAGGAGGGATTTTGTTCCACTCCTCTTTGCAGATCTTCTCCAAGTCATTAAGGTTTCGAGGCTGACGTTTGGCAACTCGAACCTTCAGCTCCCTCCACAGATTTTCTATGGGATTAAGGTCTGGAGACTGGCTAGGCCACTCCAGGACCTGAATGTGCTTCTTCTTGAGCCACTCCTTTGTTGCCTTGGCCGTGTGTTTTGGGTCATTGTCATGCTGGAATACCCATCAACGACCCATTTTCAATGCCCTGGCTGAGGGAAGAGGTTCTCATCCAAGATTTGACGGTTCATGGCCCCGTCCATCGTCCCTTTGATGTAGTGAATTTGTCCTGTCCCCTTAGCAGAAAAACACCCCCAAAGCATAATGTTTCCACCTCCATGTTTGACGGTGGGGATGGTGTTCTTGGGGTCATAGGCAGCATTCCTCCTCCTCCAAACACGGCGAGTTGAGTTGATGCCAAAGAGCTCGATTTTGGTCTCATCTGACCACAACACTTTCACCCAGTTCTCCTCTGAATCATTCAGATGTTCATTGGCAAACTTCAGACGGCCCTGTATATGTGCTTTCTTGAGCAGGGTGACCTTGCGGGCGCTGCAGGATTTCAGTCCTTCACGGCGTAGTGTGTTACCAATTGTTTTCTTGGTGACTATGGTCCCAGCTGCCTTGAGATCATTGACAAGATCCTCCCGTGTAGTTCTGGGCTGATTCCTCACCGTTCTCATGATCATTGCAACTCCACGAGGTGAGATCTTGCATGGAGCCCCAGGCCGAGGGAGATTGACAGTTATTTTGTGTTTCTTCCATTTGCAAATAATCGCACCAACTGTTGTCACCTTCTCACCAAGCTGCTTGGCGATGGTCTTGTAGCCCATTCCAGCCTTGTGTAGGTCTACAATCTTGTCCCTGACATCCTTGGAGAGCTCTATGGTCTTGGCCATTGTGGAGAGTTTGGAATCTGATTTTATTGATTGCTTCTGTGGACAGGTGTCTTTTCTACAGGTAACAAGCTGAGATTAGGAGCACTCCATTTAAGAGTGTGCTCCTCATCTCAGCTCGTTACCTGTAGAAAAGATACCTGGGAGCCAGAAATCCTTCTGATTGAGAGGGGGTCAAATACTTTTTTCCCTCATTAAAATGCAAATCAATTTATAACATTTTTGACATGTGTTTTTCTGGATTTTTTTGTTGTTATTCTGTCTCTCGCTGTTCAAATAAACCTACCATTAAAATTATAGACTGATCATTTCTTTGTCAGTGGGCAAACGTACAAAATCAGCAGGGGATCAAATATTTTTTTCCCTCACTGTATGTAAACTTCAGTCTTCAACTGTATATCAAGCAACACCTCCCCCATAATAATTTCTCTCTCTTCTATAGATATCCTTTCATTCCTACTATCATCAAATGAATTATCTAAGTGAGTCTCAGAAATGGCTAACATATGAATGTTATCTGATGTTAGCAAGTTATTGATTTCATGAACCTTATTTCTAAGGCTAAATATATTAATAGCCTTTTCCTGGGTAGCTTATTAGAGATAGACATAATATGGAAAAGGGCAAACAAAGCAAGATATATTTTTTTATACATTCATCAGTCCATTAATTAATTGGTGTGTGTGTGTGTGTGTGTGTGTGTGTGTGTGTGTGTGTGTGTGTGTGTGTGTGTGTGTGTGTGTGTGCTGCAGGGATGTAGCTACGACCCATAGGCTTGGCTCTCTCATCCCTTCCAGGCTTCTGGAAGGGAGGGTAGACAATGAGCCTGTCATAGCGTATGTAAGCAATGTCCCCATGCGCTCTGACAGCTTTCATGGCTGGGAAAAGTTATTTCCTCCTCTGGCGCACAGCTTCAGGATATTCCTCGTTGAGGAAGATGTACAGTGGGGAAAAAAAGTAATTAGTCAGCCACCAATTGTGCAAGTTCTCCCACTTAAAAAGATGAGAGAGGCCTGTAATTTTCATCATAGGTACACGTCAACTATGACAGACAAATTGAGAGAAAAAAAATCCAGAAAATCCCATTGTAGGATTTTTTATGAATTTATTTGCAAATTATGGTGGAAAATAAGTATTTGGTCACCTACAAACAAGCACGATTTCTGGCTCTCACAGACCTGTAACTTCTTCTTTAAGAGGCTCCTCTGTCCTCCACTCGTTACCTGTATTAATGGCACCCGTTTGAACTTGTTATCAGAATAAAAGACACCTGTCCACAACCTCAAACAGTCACATTCCATACTCCACTATGGCCAAGACCAAAGAGCTGTCAAAGGACACCAGAAACAAAATTGTAGACCTGCACCAGGCTGGGAAGACTGAATCTGCAATAGGTAAGCTGCTTGGTTTGATGAAATCAACTGTGGGAGCAATTATTAGGAAATGGAAGACATACAAGACCACTGATAATCTCCCTCGATCTGGGGCTCCACGCAAGATCTCACCCCGTGGGGTCAAAATGATCACAAGAACGGTGAGCAAAAATCCCAGAACCACACGGGGGGACCTAGTGAATGACCTGCAGAGAGCTGGGACCAAAGTAACAAAGCCTACCATCAGTAACACACTAGGCCGCCAGGGACTCAAATCCTGCAGTGCCAGACGTGTCCCCCTGCTTAAGCCAGTACATGTCCAGGCCCGTCTGAAGTTTGCTAGAGTGCATTTGGATGATCCAGAAGAGGATTGGGAGAATGTCATATGGTCAGATGAAACCAAAATATAACTTTTTGGTAAAAACTCAACTCGTCGTGTTTGGAGGACAAAGAATGCTGAGTTGCATCCAAAGAACACCATACCTACTGTGAAGCATGGGGGTGGAAACATCATGCTTTGGGGCTGTTTTTCTGCAAAGGGACCAGGACGACTGATCCGTGTAAAGGAAAGAATGTATGGAGCCATGTATCGTGAGATTTTGAGTGAAAACCTCCTTCCATCAGCAAGGGCATTGAAGATGAAACATGGCTGGGTCTTTCAGCATGACAATGATCCCAAACACACCGCCCGGGCAACGAAGGAGTGGCTTCGTAAGAAGCATTTCAAGGTCCTGGAGTGGCCTAGCCAGTCTCCAGATCTCAACCCCATAGAAAATTTTTGGAGGGAGTTGAAAGTCCGTGTTGCCCAGCGACAGCCCCAAAACATCACTGCTCTAGAGGAGATCTGCATGGAGGAATGGGCCAAAATACCAGCAACAGTGTGTGAAAACCTTGTGAAGACTTACAGAAAACGTTTGACCTGTGTCATTGCCAACAAAGGGTATATAACAAAGTATTGAGAAACTTTTGTTATTGACCAAATACTTATTTTCCACCATAATTTGCAAATAAATTCATTAACAATCCTACAATGTGATTTTCAGGATTTTATTTTCTCATTTTGTCTGTCATAGTTGACGTGTACCTATGATGAAAATTACAGGCCTCTCTCATATTTCTAAATGGGAGAACTTGCACAATTGGTGGCTGACTAAATACTTTTTTTCCCCACTGTATGTTCCTTTCAATTTCTTGGCTCTTTCCAGAACAGCTACCTTGTCCTCGAACCTCAGGAACTTGACCGCTATCGGCCTGGGCTTGTCACCTGGGCCGGTGGTGGGTTTTCCAGTCCTGCGGGCGCGCTCCACCGCAATCTTCCTGTGGTCCATCTTCAATTTCTCAGAGATCATTTCCCTCACTTTGTCCTCAGACTCCGTCCAGGTCTCATGTGGAGATTCTGCAATTCCGTCAACAACCAAGATCCACCTTGATCTGGACTCCCGAGTGGCGCAGCTGTCTAAGGCACTGTGCCTCAGTGCTAGAGGCGTCACTACAGACCCTGGTTTGATTCCTGGCTGTGATTGGGAGTTCCATAGGGCGACGCACAATTGGCCCAGCATCGTCCGGGTTTGGCCGGGGTAGACGTCCAATGGCTCCATGGAACAAGGACAACCATATCTACAAGCACAGAAATGTATAGTTCGATCAGTATCACATAGAGCCTTCGTGAAATGCCACAAAGCAGGACTACATTTATTTTTCAGATCTCTCCTCCCTCATCAGTACGCCGGAAGCCATCATAGGGTGTATCATTCAGCGCACAAATTCCAGACCTGCCTTCGTCCTTGACAATTATGTGTGAAACACGTCACTGACCTAGTAAAACAAAAGGAAAATAGTTTATTGTCCAGGAAGTTGCTGAACCATGGCTACATTTCAAAGACATACAGTCAGGAAACTGCTCTTCTCTTTGTACCTCATCATCACCACTTATAGTTGAAATGACATCACAACATAACTACGCCATAAGAGGTTGGGCTATGGAGATAGATAGATAGAGAATGAAACAGAGAGAACGAAACAGAGAGAAAGAAGAATCCTATCAAAAGATACAGGAAAGAATGAGGGTGTGGGAGTGTAGAGGATTTCTGGTGCTATGATGATTCAACCTGGAAGATATCATTAATTGAGTCTGGCTGTTGCTGTCTTGTATTCTTTGTCAAAGCCAGACCCTCTCTACCACCTCTATTACTGGCAGTTTGATTAACGGTGTCCAACCCGCCAGCCCACACCACCAACCCGCCAACCCACACCACCAACCTGCCAGCCCACACCACCACACCACCAACCCGCCAACCCACACCACCAACCCGCCAGCCCACACCACCAACCCGCCAGCCCACACCACCACACCGCCAGCCCACACCACCAACCCGCCAACCCACACCACCAAATCGCCAACCCACACCACCAACCCATCCCTCTGCAACTGGATCCTGGACTTCCTGACGGGCCGCCCCCAGGTGGTAAGGGTAGGTAACAACACATCTGCCACACTGATCCTCAACACGGGGGCCCCTCAGGGGTGCGTGCTCAGTCCCCTCCTGTACTCTCTGTTCACCCATGACTGCATGGCCAGGCACGACTCCAACACCATCATTAAGTTTGCCGACGACACAACAGTGGTAGGCCTGATCACCGACAACGATGAGACAGCCTATAGGGAGGAGGTCAGAGATCTGGCCGTGTGGTGCCAGGACAACAACCTCTCCCTCAACGTGACCAAGACAAAGGAGATGATTGTGGACTACAGGAAAAAAAAGAGGACTGAGCACGCCCCCATTCTCATCGACGGGGCTGTAGTGGAACAGGTTGAGAGCTTCAAGTTCCTTGGTGTCCACATCACCAACGAACTATCATGGTCCAAACACACCAAGACAGTCGTGAAGAGGGCACGACAAAGCCTATTCCCCCTCAGGAGACTAAAAAGATTTGGCATGGGTCCTCAGATCCTCAAAAAATTCTACAGCTGCACCATCGAGAGCATCCTGACTGGTTGCATCACCGCCTGGTATGGCAACTGCTTGGCCTCTGACCGCAAGGCACTACAGAGGGTAGTGCGTACGGCCCAGTACATCACTGGGGCAAAGCTCCCTGCCATCCAGGACCTCTATACCAGGCGGTGTCAGAGGAAGGCCCTCAAAATTGTCAAAGACTCCAGTCACCCTAGTCATAGACTGTTCTCTCTGCTACCGCACGGCAAGCGGTACCGGAGTGCCAAGTCTAGGTCCAAAAGACTTCTCAACAGCTTCTACCCCCAAGCCATAAGACTCCTGAACAGCTAATCATGGCTACCCGGACTATTTGCACTGCCCCCCCACCCCATCCCTTTTACGCTGCTGCTACTCTGTTAAGTATTTATGCATAGTCACTTTAACTCTACCCACATGTACATATTACCTCAACTAGCCGGTGCCCCCGCACATTGACTATGCAACGGTACCCCCCTGTATATATAGCCTCCCTACTGTCACTTTATTCTATTGTATATATAGCCTCCCTACTGTCACTTTATTTTTTACTTCTGCTCTTTTTTTTTCTCAACACTTTTTTGTTGTTGTTTTATTCTTACTTTTTTGTTTAAAATAAATGCACTGTTGGTTAAGGGCTGTAAGTAAGCATTTCACTGTAATGTCTGCACCTGTTGTATTCGGCGCATGTGACCAATAAAATTTGATTTGATTGATTTGATTTGATTTGATTTGAACCCGCCAGCCCACACCACCAACCCGCCAGCCCACACCACCAAATCGCCAACCCACACCACCAAATCGCCAGCCCACACCACCAACCCGCCAGCCCACACCACCAACCCGCCAACCCACACCACCAACCCGCCAGCCCACACCACCAACCCGCCAGCCCACACCACCAACCCGCCAACCCACACCACCAACCCGCCAACCCACACCACCAACCCGCCAGCCCACACCACCAACCCGCCAGCCCACACCACCAACACGCCAGCCAACACCACCAAACCGACAGCCAGCCTCCACTCCATGCCTTTATAATGATTTGAGAAGGTCACATTTAACACTCTATACAATTTGAATGGGATAAACATTGGAAGTCACAATTACAAACACACAGGCTGCATTAGCGTTATGAATTGTGGTTCGTTAATTGAGCTTTCGCTGGGAGTGACAAAATTAATTTTGTCAGTTGACACAGTTTCCCCATCCTCTGATTAAACTATGTTACTGCCTCTGACCTGGGGGAAATTGCTAGCCAGTCTTGATGCTACTGTACAAAAAGCTACACACACACATCTGATTAAATATTGTATATGTTCTTAAGGATTATATCAATTTCAGACAATACTGATCTGTCCTACTCCCCTGTAACTATTACCGAGGTCGTTGCTGTAAATTAGAATGTGTTTCTCAGTCAACTTACCTGGTAAGATAAGGGTAAAATAAAATAATAAAAAACCAGGGTGGTGGCACACACATGTACATGCAAGAACATATGCCCACACAAATCAAATCTAATTTTATTGGTCACATTCACATATTTAGCAGATGTTATTGCGGGTATAGCAAAATGCTTGTGTTCCTAGCTCCAACAGTGCAGTAGTAGCTAACAATTCACAACAATACACACAAATCTGAAAGTAAAATAATGGAATTAAGAAATATATAAATATTAGGACGAGCAATGTCGGAGTGTCATTGACTAGAATACAGTATATACATACGAAATGAGTAAAACAGTATGTAAACATTATTAAAGTGACTAGTGTTCCATTATTAAAGTGACCAGCGATTCTCTCTCAAACAAACTCGAACTTGGAAGAGGAACCACCAAACATTTCGCTCCCTGCTTTTACATGACCATCCATTCTGGTCTGGATTTTAGCGATTTTATTACCGTTCTGGTTAGCGATTGTATCACCTTTATGGTTTTGTTTTCGCCCAACGGTTATTTTATAATCTATTGTCGCCCTGGATGTCTGCCTAGTTGAGGGCCTCTCTTTGGCGTTCTCCTGTTACCTGCTGCACTGCTCCGCGCCTGCCCTGGTCTGTCTCTCCCAGTTAGATTGTTCTGTTAACTACTGTCACGTTCGTTTAATGACGGGTCAGACCAAGGCGCAGCGTGATATGCGTACATGTTTATTAACTTATAAACACAACGACAAACGAAACATGAAGTCCACAACATACCTTACATGGAACAAGAACCCACAACTAGACAGTGCCAAAAGGCTGCCTAAGTATGATTCCCAATCAGAGACAACGAGCGACAGCTGCCTCTGATTGGGAACCACACCGGCCAACATAGAAATACAAATCTAGAATATTCACACCCTGACCAAACTAGCTAGAGTTCTGTAGGCCAGGGCGTGACAGTACCCCCCCCCCCCCCCTGAATAGGGGAGGGTCCGGGTGGGCTTCCAGCCTCGGTGGTGGCTCCGGAGTGGAGCCGCTGCCCGGAGCTGGCTTGGGCACCGGTGGTGCTTTCACTCTAGTGGTAGCATGAGACAGAGTCTACAACCCACACAAGTGGCTCAGGTAGTGCAGCTCATCCAGGATGGCACATCAATGCGAGCTGTGGCAAGAAGGTTTGCTGTGTCTGTCAGCGTAGTGTCCAGAGCATGGAGGTGCTACCAGGAGACAGGCCAGTACATCAGGAGACGTGGAGGAGGCCGTAGGAGGGCAACAACCCAGCAGCAGGACCGCTACCTCCGCCTTTGTGCAAGGAGGAGCAGGAGGAGCACTGCCAGAGCCCTGCAAAATGATCTCCAGCAGGCCACAAATGTGCATGTGTCTGCTTAAACGGACAGAAACAGACTCCATGAGGGTGGTATGAGGGCCCGACGTCCACAGTTGGGGGTTGTGCTTACAGCCCAACACCGTGCAGGACGTTTGGCATTTGCCAGAGAACACCAAGATTGGCAAATTCGCCACTGGCGCCCTGTGCTCTTCACAAATGAAAGCAGGTTCACACTGAGCACATGTGACAGATGTGACAGAGTCTGGAGACGCCGTGGAGAACATTCTGCTGCCTGCAACATCCAGCATGACCGGTTTGGCGGTGGGTCAGTCATGGTGTGGGGTGGCATTTCTTTGTGGGGTCGCACAGCCCTCCATGTGCTCGCCAGAGGTAGCCTGACTGCCATTAGGTACCGAGATGAGATCCTCAGACCCCTTGTGAGACCATATGCTGGTGCGGTTGGCCCTGGGTTCCTCCTAATGCAAGACAATGCTAGACCTCATGTGGCTGGAGTGTGTCAGCAGTTCCTGCAAGAGGAAGGCATTGATGCTATGGACTGGCCCGCCCGTTCCCCAGACCTGAATCCAATTGAGCACATCTGGGACATCATGTCTCGCTCCATCCACCAACGCCACATTGTCCAGGAGTTGGCGGATGCTTTAGTCCAGGTCTGGGAGGAGATCCCTCAGGAGACCATCCGCCACCTCATCAGGAGCATGCCCAGGCGTTGTAGGGAGGTCATTCAGGCACGTGGAGGCCACACACACTACTGAGCCTCATTTTGACTTGTTTTAAGGACATTACATCAAAGTTGGATCAGCCTGTAGTGTGGTTTTCCACTTTAATTTTGAGGGTGACTCCAAATCCAGACCTCCATGGGTTGATAAATTAGATTTCCATTGATAATTTATGTGTGATTTTGTTGTCAGCACATTCAACTATGTAAAGAAAAAGGTATTTAATAAGATTATTTCATTCATTCAGATCTAGGATGTGTTGTTTAAGTGTTCCCTTTATTTTTTTGAGCAGTGTATATATACACTGAGTGCACAAAACATTAGGAACACATTCCTAATATTGAGTTGCACCCTCTTATGCTCTCAGAGCGGCCTCAATTCGTCGGGGCAGTTGGTGGGAGTGTAGCCCAGTTCTAGTCTCAGTGGGGTGGGAGTGTAGCCTAGCGCTAGCCTCAGTGGAGTGGGAGGGTAGTCTAGCATAGCCCAGCTCTAGCCTCAGTGAGATGGGAGTGTAACCTAGCGTAGCCTAGTGCTAGTCTCGGTGGGTTGGGAGTGTAGCCTACTGCTATTATCGGTGGGGTGGGAGTGTAGCCTAGAACTAGTCTCAGTGGGGTGGGAGTGTAACCTAGAACTAGTATCAGTGGGGTGGGTGTGTAGTCTGGCGCTAGCCTCAGTGGGGTGGGAGAGTAGCCCAGTTCTAGCTTCAGTGGGGTGAGAGTGTAGCCTAGCATTGCCCAACGCTTGTCTCAGTGGGGTGGGAGTGTAGCCCAGCGCTAGCCTCAGTGGGGTGGGAGTGTAGCCCAGCGCTAGCCTCAGTGGGGTGGGAGTGTAGCCTCTCGCTTGCCTAAGCTGGATGGGAATGTAGCCTAGCACTAGCCTCAAAGAGGTGGGAGTGTAGCCCAGTTCTAGCTTCAGTGGGGTGGGAGTGTAACCTAGCTTAGCCAAGTGCTAGTCTCGGTGGGGTGGGAGTGTAGCCCAGCGCTAGCCTCAGTGGGGTGGGAGTGTAGTCTGGCGCTAGCCTCAGTGGGGTGGAAGTGTAGTCTAGCACTAGCCTCAGTGGGGTGGGAGTGTAACCTAGCGCTAGCCTCAGTGGGGTGGGAGTGTAGCCTCTCGCTTGCCTAAGTGGGATGGGAATGTAGCCTAGTGCTAGCCTCAGTGGGATGGGAGTGTAGCCTAGCTTAGCCAAGTGCTAGTCTCGGTGGGGTGGGAGTGTAGCCTAGTGTAGCCCAGAGCTAGCCTCAGTCGGGTGGGAGTGTAGCCTAGCGCTAGTCTCAGTGGGGTGGGAGTGTAGCCTAGCGTAGCCCAGCGCTAGTCTCAGTGGGGTGGGAGTGTAGCCTAGTGTAGCCCAGCGCTAGTCTCAGTGGGGTGGGAGTGTAGCCTAGCGTAGCCCAGCGCTAGTCTCAGTGGGGTGGGAGTGTAGCCTAGTGTAGCCCAGCGCTAGTCTCAGTGGGGTGGGAGTGTAGCCTAGTGTAGCCCAGCGCTAGTCTCAGTGGGGTGGGAGTGTAGCCTAGTGTAGCCCAGAGCTAGCCTCAGTGGGGTGGGAGTGTAGACCAGAGCTAGCCTCAGTCGGGTGGGAGTGTAGCCTAGCGCTAGTCTCAGTGGGGTGGGAGTGTAGCCTAGCGTAGCCCAGCGCTAGTCTCAGTGGGGTGGGAGTGTAGCCTAGCGTAGCCCAGCGCTAGTCTCAGTGGGGTGGGAGTGTAGCCTAGTGTAGCCCAGCGCTAGTCTCAGTGGGGTGGGAGTGTAGCCTAGTGTAGCCCAGCGCTAGTCTCAGTGGGGTGGGAGTGTAGCCTAGCGTAGCCCAGCGCTAGTCTCAGTGGGATGGGAGTGTAGCCTAGCGTAGCCCAGCGCTAGTCTCAGTGGGGAGAGAGTGTAGCCTAGTGTAGCCCAGCGCTAGTCTCAGTGTTGTGGGAGACTGTGAGCGGAGTTGAGCAGTTGGAAATCCCGATCATCGCTCAGGTGCTCCACATCCTTTCCAACATATCCACATCCTTTCCACCTGCTCCACATCCTTTCCAACCGCATCGCTAAAAACCACTCCTCCCTCACATGAGAAAAAACTGCCGCTCCAAATTCGCTCCATTCATTAAAAGCACCATTTAACCAACATCCATCTATTTTTTTGAGTACCTAGACCTACTATTTGGTTTTTAAGTTTTGAAACCAAACCATATGATTTCAATGAAAATTATTTGAATAAACAACATGTAAAAGGTGACTAAGAAGCGCTCATTATTTCAAATAGGCTACATGTCGTATTAAACAGCATATAAACACTCTAAATAGACCAGGAGCCTAAGAAGGAACGAAAATGAATTATTTAGGCTATATTATTAGCCTATTACTTAAATTATTTCAAGGTGTGGTGTCGAGAAAACGATGCTAATTATGCTGTGAGAACAAGGAAATCCGCTGACACTGTCCTCGATTATAATTATTTATTACATTTGAAGATCTCAGCGCCAATTTACAGATATCTGCCGATATCTGGAGAATAACCGGACCCAATCTGTAATATGTTATTCTCCCCGTCCTCTGTTTTAACCCATAGTATATATCCCATGTAACCTGATATGGGTGTTTTCCCCTACAGACCAATCCCAGGACTCCACCTAACAGACTTCCTCGGCTTTAGGGTGCCCCTATAGAACTACTCTCCAGATGCTCCCTTTAAGCTTAGCCAACATCCTCTAAGACCATTTGCAACCATTAGCAAAGCATATAAAATATAAATTCCTTAGATACCACAAAGGCTATAGCATACATATAAATTAATTGTGAAGCATTTGCGAGTGCAACACACTAGGCCAGCAGGAACATAAAGCGCTCAGCATTTAAAAAACATTTTGTTGTATTAAATAATTACAGTCTATAAATTGTGCACATAGGCTGTGACTTACTTAGAATTAAATTAAAATGATACGAATAACGGCTTTTATAGGCTCAGTCTACAGTGCGTTTGAATTCACTTTTAGAAACATGAGTTTGGCCAGAGTCTGTGACTTCATGCTCATGCGATGGTGCCTGGAGAGCAGGCCAGCAGGTGGAGAATACCCTCTCTGCACTTGCAGAGCCACTGGGGATGCTAAACACCCTTCGGGCCACTCTTATTTTTCTATAGGTAGGCCCAAAGGTTTTTAGCCAAAATAACCCTATCAAAACAGAAAGCTCCTTGAAAGAGGTCATATGTCAGGCCTGTTGGACCAAAATCAATGATAGCCTATCGTAGATAAAAGAACGGAAATGAACAAAATGTCAGATTTTTGGTTTATAAATACTTTGCTACAATGACACACTTAGCTAGCTACCCAGCTCGTTCCTTTCTGTTAACACGTATTACACCATCATGCTTTCGGGATACGTGTCTTTTCAGATTCCACAATGATTCTTTAGTTGTGGACACTACATCACCACACTCCCTCTCTTGCTCTTGATCCTTCTCATATTTGTAAGTCATCTTGATTTTGCACCTGTGTGTTTTATCAGTATCTTTATGAAAATATTTAGCAAACTCCATAGCAGCACACAAGTAGCCTCTGTATATAACACTCCTCCCACAACAGACTTGCTCTCACTATGGATGTTTCCAGGAAGCTGACATGAATTAACAGTAACACCCATTGGTTGCATCACTGTGGGTTGTGGGTTGACATTAGATTGTAGGCTAATTTGTGGTTATTAAAGGTTATGCCACTGTGAGTAGCGTAAGGGTTAGAGCGAGCCAATGGTGACCAGTTGTGGTCCAAGATGGCTGCAATAAGTGCAGGTTTTTGGTTCCAGCCCAGCCCTAAGAAACCTGATTTAGCTCATGAATATCTAGATTGAAGAAGTGATTTGATTATCAGAATTATACAATTACAATTGGTGCTGGGCCGGAACAAAAGCCTGCATACCCAGCAGCCCTCCAGCCTGGGACCAGGGTTGACCACCTCAGTATTAGAGTGGTTTGGCTGATGCCCCTCTAGTAGGGTTTGATCCCTATCAGGGGGATCAGTGGTGGTCATAGTGGGTGGCCCCTGTATTTAACCAAGGGGCTTATTTCATTGACCCAAATAGTAGATGAGTCAAATTGGGGCGAATATCAGTCATGGATCATCTGGTATAAGCTAGCCATGACTATCCATTAGCAAGACCAACACCATCTGCACCATCAAGCATTAGACTACTACTACCCCCAGCTAACTGCCCAGTGAATCACCCACAGACTACACACGCACCGCAACAAAAAAACAGATTTTCACTTAGTTACAGTCATTTCGCTACTGCGTGACTTGGTGTCAAGAAAATGCAGTGGTAGCCATATGTGCATTGCTGTGTGTGTGTGTGTGTGTGTGCGTGTGTGTGTGTGCGAGTGTGTGTGTGTGTGTGTGTGTGTGTTTGTCCTACTGAACATCTGGGGTCCCCCTGGGGTAGCCAATGACCTGTCTTTCTCTAAACTCCTTTACTGGGAGATAACCCAGTGAGTAGATTAGTGGGGTGTTTGGGTGGGTTACATCCTCTGTACTGTCAGGATCACACACACACACACACACACACACACACACACACACACACACACACACACACACACACACACACACACACACACACACACACTGTCCTGTCTCTGTGCCCACTGGACTCTCACACTCAGGATCAAACCACTAAATCCCCCCTGGAAACAGGCCTCACTGTGGGGTGCGACACACGCAAACACGCACAAACACACACACACACACACACACACACACACAAGCCCGCCCCCTTTCCCTCGCTTTCCAGTAATGGTTTCTTTAAGTCTGGCCCTGAGGAAGAAGAGATATATATATCAGTCAGGAGGGGACAACTATCAATCCTTCTCCAGAGGCCATGGAGAGATGGAGAGATACCTTTAATCTCCCTTTATCTCTCTCTTCCCACTGTTACTTTCGCTCTCTCTCTGTCGCTGTCATTTTGTCAGGAGTCTACAAGCAGTAAAACCGGCTTTTGAAGGAGAAAGCCCATCTGCACACCTCTGTCTCACTTACTCAGGATGCTACAAGTACTGAAACACACTTCTGGGTGAAGAAGCAAGAAGCATATGAGTAGCACAGCAGTAGCTGGATGGCCTGAATGCATTCCATTTGAGCATGATTTTTGCTACGGCAAATCCCCCTTGAGATGCCACATCTCTAATTTCTGAGGAGGGTCCTGAGTGGAAGCACAGAACACAGAACACTGCAGGTTATCACATGTAAAACACTGCGGGTTATCACGGCAGGTTATCACATGGAAAACACTGCGGGTTATCACGGCAGGTTATCACATGCACAACACTGCGGGTTATCACGGCAGGTTATCACATGCAAAACACAGAAGGTTATCACACGTAAAACACTGCAGGTTATCACAACAGGTCATCACAGAAGGTTATCACATGTAAAACACCACAGGTTATCACAGCAGCTTATCCCAGCAGGTTATCACAGCAGGTTATCACATGTATTTACTTACCTCTGCTCCTTCCCTCTCTCACTAAGTGAACAATGTAGTTAGATATATTTTATTTATCTGCTCCCCTCTCTCTACCCCTCTCTCTCTCTCTCTCCCTCTCTCTCCCCCTCTCGCCCCACTCTCTCTCCCCCTCTCTCCCCACCCCCCCCCCCCTC
>NW_028160931.1:10000-27467 GCF_964263955.1 Coregonus lavaretus | reverse complement strand
AACGCAGGTGAAATGGTTTAAAACACTGTTGACTTTCAGTATAAAACGCAGGTGAAATGGTTTAAAACACTGTTGACTTTCAGTATAAAAACGCAGGTGAAATGGTTTAAAACACTGTTGACTTTCAATATAAAACGCAGGTGAAATGGTTTAAAACACTGTTGACTTTCAGTATAAAACGCAGGTGAAATGGTTTAAAACACTGTTGACTTTCAATATAAAACGCAGGTGAAATGGTTTAAAACACTGTTGACTTTCAGTATAAAACGCAGGTGAAATGGTTTAAAACACTGTTGACTTTCAATATAAAATGCAGGTGAAATGGTTTAAAACACTGTTGACTTTCGGTATAAAAACGCAGGGGAAATGGTTTAAAACACTGTTGACTTTCAATATAAAACGCAGGTGAAATGGTTTAAAACGCTGTTGACTTTCAGTATAAACGCAGGTGAAATGGTTTAAAACACTGTTGACTTTCAATATAAAACGCAGGTGAAATGGTTTAAAACACTGTTGACTTTCAGTATAAAACGCAGGTGAAATGGTTTAAAACACTGTTGACTTTCAATATAAAAACGCAGGTGAAATGGTTTAAAACACTGTTGACTTTCAGTATAAAAACGCAGGTGAAATGGTTTAAAACGCATATTTTCTGATGGTCTGTGTTTTGACAATGCCGATTCTGAACTCTAACCTCTGCACACACACTCATACAAACACACACACTTGTACAAAAACACATGTAGAAACACAAACACACACACACAGTCAATAATACTCTGAAGTTAGTGTGTGTGTATACAACACACAACACACACACACACACACACACTAAGACAGACAGACAGAGACACACACACACACACACACACACACACACACACACTAAGACAGACAGACAGAGACACACATGCATATGAAAGGTTCATTTAGACTAGAGGCGGGATACCAGACAGTTGTAGACAGCTAACTGCTAACAGCAGAACAGACAGTCAGCAGTACAGTCTGTAACATCTAGCTCTATTCTACTCCGAGGTAGGAACCCATATCATCCATTATTCAGGACAGAAACCAGGAGAGATGGACAGAAGGTGACAACGAGAGATGGAGAGGTGAAAAGGAAGGAGAAATTACTTAAAATGTGAAATGGACTGAGGAAGAGGAGTTAAAATGTCCTAAAAATGCAGTTGGGAGGCGAGAGCACAGGAGAGATGGAGGGAACAAGGGAGGAGGACAGAGTGAAGGGGGTGAGAGAACACAGGAGAGATGGAGGGAACAAGGGAGGAGGACAGAGTGAAGGGGAGGAGAGAACACAGGAGAGATGGAGGGAACAAGGGAGGAGGACAGAGTGAAGGGGAGGAGAGAGCACAGGAGAGATGGAGGGAACAAGGGAGGAGGACAGAGTGAAGGGGACGAGAGAACACAGGAGAGATGGAGGGAACAAGGGAGGAGGACAGAGTGAAGGGGAGGAGAGAACACAGGAGAGATGGAGGGAACAAGGGAGGAGGACAGAGTGAAGGGGAGGAGAGAGCACAGGAGAGATGGAGGGAACAAGGGAGGAGGACAGAGTGAAGGGACGAGAGAACACAGGAGAGATGGAGGGAACAAGGAGGAGGACAGAGTGAAGGGGAGGAGAGAAGGACACAGAGAGAGGTGGTGAGAAGGAGAGAGAGAGGGATGGGAGGGAAAGAGACGGGGAGGAGAGAGAGAGTGTAAATGTCTTGTGTGCGTACAGGGCTTTCAGACACTGGTCTGAGAGGTTTCAACACCCCTGGTAGTGTCTGACACACACACACACACACACACACACACACACACACACACACACACACACTGCTACACACACACACACACACACTGCTACACACACACACACACACACACACACACTGCTACACACACACACACACACTCACTCTCAGTGGAAGTATTGTCCCAAAGTCCCAGAGTGAAATATTTACACAGCTGCGGTTGTTTTGGGCCCTGGACAGGGCCCGGTGAGTTTTTTTTTTTTTTTTTTTGACAAATCATCAGAAAATAGAAAGTGACATCATTTGAACGCTACAGTCCTTGTCTTTTTGGGAATCGAACTCAAATCTTACTGCTGTCAATGTCATAAGAACATTTAAAAAGTATATTTTTGGGGACCTGCTGTGTCTCGGGCTCTGTAGTAGTCACAATGTATATCAGAATCCCACAGTTTTTACCTTTCTAACAGTACTAAGCATACTTATAGTTTTGAAACCGAAATGTACTTTTATGAGGGTAGTATACAATATTATGCGTTGTTTAGAAAATGAGTGGGTCAGAGTTGAACAGGCTAGAATAGACTAACTAGCTCTCTCTCTCTCTCTCTCTCTCTCTCTCTCTCTCTCTCTCTCTCTCTCTCTCTCTCTCTCTCTCTCTCTCTCTCTCTCTCTCTCTCTCCTCTCTCTCTCTCTCTCTCTCTCTCCTCTCTCTCTCTCTCTCTCTCTCTCTCTCTCTCTCTCTCTCTCTCTCTCTCTCTCTTCTCTCTCTCTTATTTTTTAAAGGAACAGAGAAAGTAAACATCAGAATGAATGAATTATCTTTCTTTCTGAGAGAGACAGGTGTTGGAGGTACAGTGCCTTGTAAAGTATTCACCCCCTTGGCGTTTTTCCTATTTTGTTGCATTACAACCTGTAATTTAAATGGATTTTTATTTGGATTTCATGTAATGGACATACACAAAATAGTCCAAATTGGTGAAGTGAAATGAAAAAATCATTATTTCAAAGAAGTTGACAAATTAAATAACGGAAAAGTGGTGCGTGCATATGTATTCACCCCCTTTGCTATGAAGCCCCTAAATAAGATCTGGTGCAACCAATTACCTTCAGAAGTCACATAATTAGTTAAATAAAGTCAACCTGTGTGCAATCTAAGTGTCACATGATCTGTCACATGATCTCAGTATGAAAGGCCCAGAGTCTGCAACACCACTAAGCAAGGGGCACCACCAAGCAAGCGGCACCATGAAGACCAAGGAGCTCTCCAAACAGGTCAGGGACAAAGTTGTGGAGAAGTACAGATCATGGTTGGGTTATAAAAAAATATCCGAAACTTTGAACATCCCACAGAGCACCATTAAATCCATTATTAAAAATGGAAAGAATATGGCACCACAACAAATCTGCCAAGAGAGGGCCACCCACCAAAACTCAAAGACCAGGCAAGGAGGGCATTAATCAGAGAAGCACCAAAGATAACCCTGAAGGAGCTGCAAAGCTCCACAACGGAGATTGGAGTATCTGTCCATAAGACCACTTTAAGCCGTACACTCCACAGAGCTGGGCTTTACGGAAGAGTGGCCAGAAAAAAGCCATTGCTTAAAGAAAGAAATAAGCAAACACGTTTGGTGTTCGCCAAAAGGCATGTGGGAGACTCCCCAAACATATGGAAGAAGGTACTCTGGTCAGATGAGACTAAAATTGAGCTTTTTGGCCATCAAGGAAAACGCTATGTCTGGCGCAAACCCAACACCTCTCTTCACCCCGAGAACACCATCCCCACCGTGAAGCATGGTGGTGGGATGTTTTTCCATCGGCAGGGACTGGGAAACTGGTCAGAATTGAAGGAATGATGGATGGCGTTAAATACAGGGGAATTCTTGAGGGAAACCTGTTTCAGTCTTCCAGAGAGTTGAGACTGGGACGGAGGTTCACCTTCCAGCAGGACAATGACCCTAAGCATAATGCTAAAGCAACACTTGAGTGGTTTAAGGGGAAACATTGAAATGTCTTGGAATGGCCTAGTCAAAGCCCAGACCTCAATCCAATTGAGAATCTGTGGTATGACTTAAAGATTGCTGTACACCAGCGGAACCCATCCAACTTGAAGGAGCTGGAGCAGTTTTGCCTTGAAGAATGGGCAAAAATCCCATTGGCTAGATGTGCCAAGCTTATAGAGACATACCCCAAGAGACTTGCAACTGTAATTGCTGCAAAAGGTGGCTCTACAATCTATTGACTTCGGGGGGGGGGTGAATAGTTATGCACGCTCAAGTTCTCTTTTCTTGTCTTATTTCTTGTTTGTTTCACACACAAAAAAAAGTTGCATCTTCAAAGTGGTAGGCATGTTGTGTAAATCAAATGATACAAACCCCCAAAAAATCCATTTTAATTCCAGGTTGTAAGGCAACAAAATTGGAAAAATGCCAAGGGGGGTGAATACTTTCGCTAGCTACTGTACGGAGAGAAGGAACTCTGGATGGCTCTGCAACACATGGTCAATTAAACTGTCTCCCTCTCACTCTAATATTCAATATCTTACTCCTTCCACAGCCAAGAGACTCAAAACTAATCTTTGGGCTTCATATAATCTTCCTTCCTCCCCCCTCTACTTTCCTCTTCCCTCTTTCACTGTGATCTCCATTCCCCTCTGCTCTCCTCTCCTCCCTCCATCCCCCTCTCCTCTCTTCTTCTCTCCTCTCCTGCATCCATCCCCCTCTCCTCCAGAGAGAGGCTAAAGGAGAGGGGGAAGTGGATTATCCACAGATGCCCTTTCCCTGCGAGCACACACACACACACACACACACGTTGGTTGCTAAGTATTCTCTCCTGTTTTCCACTTGTGTCTCTCTCTGAGGAGTAAATTACAGCTAATGATTTTATCTGATTAGATAATCATACTACTACAGGGGCGCAACTTTCACTGGGGATGGCAGGGGACATGACCTCAGAGCGGGTAGGCTGTTTCCCGGGTTTCAGACAGCAGAATTTAGGACCACATGGACACCGCAGAGCGCGCAGACAGGCTGTGTGAAGGCAAAGCTTCTGAAAGGCTAGCGTATAGGACCAGCACGGGAGAGATGAACAGAGGCAGCTGCTGTCTGTGTTGCGGCGTTTTCTCTGAGTTGTAAAAGCAAGCAGAGCAAAAAACTGGCTACTCCTTAGTTGACTGATATAGCTGCCAAGGTAACTGCTGTTTGACAGGGGGGGGGGGGGGAGTATTTACTCAGCTAGTAGTGTAACTGACATGTTACGTTAGCTAACATTTCATCCCCTCTTGACTGAAGTGAATGAACTAGCTACTAGCAGCTAGTTAGCTAGCTAGTAGCTACCACAGCCAGTTCAGCTCTAGCTAGCCTCTAGCTAGCCTCTAGCTATCTGTCAGGTAGCAGTATCTAACAGCTGCTGTGTGTATGGAAATGTTTTGTAGCCTTTGTTTTGTCCCATTTCAACATAAGTACATTTGATAATGTACCATTGTACCATTAGCTAGAGCTAGGCAAAAATGGGCTAATGTTAGCTAGCTAGCTAGGTCACTAACTTTAGCTATTCTTTTTGCCTCAACCACACTAGACCTGAACCAAACGATGAAACCAGCAGCCAAACAATTGAAGACCGATATTATGACGTTTTTTCAGCGCAATGTGAGTTTTTATTAGTTAGTATAGTAATGTAACATTATTGATTTGTCAGGTTCCCTAGCTAATTCCCTACTTTTCACACGGACACGGGATAAACAGCTCTACAGGCTTCACTGTCATGGTGCACAGTCAGTACACAACACTATGCTCATCATGTCTTTAGCAGGATCAGATGGTGACAGGTGTCCCTGCAGGGTCAGACAGCCAGGGAAGACCAGCCTACGGAGCTCTGGTGAATTTTGCAGTATATTATATCCATGGATAATATAATGTGTAAATGTACACCAAGGTAATTCTTTGTCATGCCTCATCTGAGCAGGATCAGGTGGTGACGGGGGTCTCAGCAGGGTCAGGCAGCCAGGGAAGACCAGTCTGTGACGGGGGTCTCAGCAGGGTCAGGCAGCCAGGGAAGACCAGTCTGTGACGGGGGTCTCATCAGGGTCAGGCAGCCAGGGAAGACCAGTCTGTGACGGGGGTCTCAGCAGGGTCAGGCAGCCAGGGAAGACCAGTCTGTGACGGGGGTCTCATCAGGGTCAGGCAGCCAGGGAAGACCAGTCTGTGACGGGGGTCTCAGCAGGGTCAGGCAGCCAGGGAAGACCAGTCTGTGACGGGGGTCTCATCAGGGTCAGGCAGCCAGGGAAGACCAGTCTGTGACGGGGGTCTCATCAGGGTCAGGCAGCCAGGGAAGACCAGTCTGTGACAGGGGTCTCAGCAGGGTCAGGCAGCCAGGGAAGACCAGTCTGTGACGGGGGTCTCAGCAGGGTCAGGCAGCCAGGGAAGACCAGTCTGTGACGGGGGTCTCAGCAGGGTCAGGCAGCCAGGGAAGCCAGTCTGTGACGGGGGTCTCATCAGGGTCAGGCAGCCAGGGAAGACCAGTCTGTGACGGGGCAGAGGTGAACTTTTGCCGATACAACACTTTATTTTCTCTGTGCAGCAAACACTGGACAAGCAAGAAGCTTCAAAGATTGAAACGATTTTTTAAGGCAGTCTGACAAACCTCTCAAGTTGATTTCCAAACCGTATCAAGGGTTGAAAGAGGCTTTTCCCGATGATGTAAAACAAGAATGTGAGGAAGACCTGGGAGATGCTATTGATGATGATGAATGGATACATATCTGTTAGAATGCCCAGTCATGTTCATATAATCTCAGACATAAATTACTGCAGTTTAAGACCATCCATAGAACGTACTATATGTCAGTGAAACTGAATATCATGCACTCAGAAATTGGGCCCGTGTAGCTCAGTTGGTAGAGCATGGCGCTTGCAACGCCAGGGTTGTGGGTTCGTTTACCACGGGGGGCCAGTATAAAAAAAAAGGCATATTATTATTATTATATTATACTAGATTTGATTTATTACAAGATTAAGGGTATACTGTGCAACTTTCATAAGGTATGGATGCCTTATATGGAATACAGTATGACAAAAGGAGTCTGTATTGAAAACATGCCCACGTCAGGGGAGGTACCTATTTAGGCAATCCCTAGCTGCTGGGCTGCTCAGTCCTGGCCCTGGGGGTCTGCTGTACTGCTCAGTCCTGGCCCTGGGGGTCTGCTGGGCTGCTCAGTCCTGGCCCTGGGGGTCTGCTGTACTGTTCAGTCCTGGCCCTGGGGGTCTGCTGGGCTGCTCAGTCTTGGCCCTGGGGGTCTGCTGTACTGCTCAGTCCTGGCCCTGGGGGTCTGCTGGGCTGCTCAGTCCTGGCCCTGGGGGTCTGCTGTACTGTTCAGTCCTGGCCCTGGGGGTCTGCTGGGCTGCTCAGTCCTGGCCCTGGGGGTCTGCTGGGCTGCTCAGTCCTGGCCCTGGGGGTCTGCTGTACTGCTCAGTCCTGGCCCTGGGGGTCTGCTGTACTGCTCAGTCCTGGCCCTGGGGGTCTGCTGGGCTGCTCAGTCCTGGCCCTGGGGGTCTGCTGGGCTGCTCAGTCCTGGCCCTGGGTGTCTGCTGGGCTGTTCAGTCCTGGCCCTGGGGGTCTGCTGGGCTGCTCAGTCCTGGCCCTGGGGGTCTGCTGGGCTGCTCAGTCCTGGCCCTGGGGGTCTGCTGTACTGCTCAGTCCTGGCCCTGGGGGTCTGCTGTACTGCTCAGTCCTGGCCCTGGGGGTCTGCTGGGCTGCTCAGTCCTGGCCCTGGGGGTCTGCTGGGCTGCTCAGTCCTGGCTCTGGGGGTCTGCTGGGCTGCTCAGTCCTGGCCCTGGGGGTCTGCTGGGCTGCTCAGTCCTGGCCCTGGGGGTCTGCTGTACTGCTCAGTCCTGGCCCTGGGGGTCTGCTGGGCTGCTCAGTCCTGGCCCTGGGGGTCTGCTGTACTGTTCAGTCCTGGCCCTGGGGGTCTGCTGGGCTGCTCAGTCCTGGCCCTGGGGGTCTGCTGTACTGCTCAGTCCTGGCCCTGGGGGTCTGCTGGGCTGCTCAGTCCTGGCCCTGGGGGTCTGCTGTACTGTTCAGTCCTGGCCCTGGGGGTCTGCTGGGCTGCTCAGTCTTGGCCCTGGGGGTCTGCTGTACTGCTCAGTCCTGGCCCTGGTGGTCTGCTGGGCTGCTCAGTCCTGGCCCTGGGGGTCTGCTGTACTGTTCAGTCCTGGCCCTGGGGGTCTGCTGGGCTGCTCAGTCCTGGCCCTGGGGGTCTGCTGTACTGTTCAGTCCTGGCCCTGGGGGTCTGCTGGGCTGCTCAGTCCTGGCCCTGGGGGTCTGCTGTACTGCTCAGTCCTGGCCCTGGGGGTCTGCTGGGCTGCTCAGTCCTGGCCCTGGGGGTCTGCTGTACTGTTCAGTCCTGGCCCTGGGGGTCTGCTGGGCTGCTCAGTCCTGGCCCTGGGGGTCTGCTGTACTGCTCAGTCCTGGCCCTGGGGGTCTGCTGGGCTGCTCAGTCCTGGCCCTGGGGGTCTGCTGTACTGTTCAGTCCTGGCCCTGGGGGTCTGCTGGGCTGCTCAGTCCTGGCCCTGGGGGTCTGCTGTACTGCTCAGTCCTGGCCCTGGGGGTCTGCTGTACTGTTGGTTGTCACTATGGCCTTGGCCTAACACACCTGAAACCAATAATGAACGTTTCACTTAATGAATGTGGCCATTTTTTCTGACTTTTTGTTCAAAATAGAGACGGCTAGAAGGGCCATGGGTCATATTAGATTGTGTAGAAATGCAGAAAATTGGCTTTAGATGCCCTAAGAAATGGGAGGACCCCCAGACCCCCCCCCAAGTTATGTCCCCCCACCACTCCTAAAACCAAAGTTGCGCCCCTGTACTACTATACTGATAAAAACAAATATTTAAAAATGTTTTATGAACTGTAAGTCGCTCTGGATAAGAGCGTCTGCTAAATGACTAAAATGTAATACAACACAAGAACCCCCGATCTCTCTCTCTCTCTCTCTCTGACTTCGGTTTCCTTAACGCTGTCTCTCCTCTCTCTCTCTCTGACTTCGGTTTCCTTAACGCTGTCTCTCCTCTCTCTCTCTCTGACTTCGGTTTCCTTAACGCTGTCTCTCCTCTCTCTCTCTCTGACTTCGGTTTCCTTAACGCTGTCTCTCTCCTCTCTCTCTCTGACTTCGGTTTCCTTAACGCTCTCTCTCTCCTCTCTCTCTCTGACTTCGGTTTCCTTAACGCTGTCTCTCCTCTCTCTCTCTCTGACTTCGGTTTCCTTAACGCTGTCTCTCTCCTCTCTCTCTCTGACTTCGGTTTCCTTAACGCTGTCTCTCTCCTCTCTCTCTCTCTGACTTCGGTTTCCTTAACGCTGTCTCTCCTCTCTCTCTCTCTGACTTCGGTTTCCTTAACGCTGTCTCTCTCCTCTCTCTCTGACTTCGGTTTCCTTAACGCTGTCTCTCTCCTCTCTCTGACTTCGGTTTCCTTAACGCTGTCTCTCTCCTCTCTCTCTGACTTCGGTTTCCTTAACGCTCTCTCTCCTCTCTCTCTCTCTGACTTCGGTTTCCTTAACGCTCTCTCTCTCCTCTCTCTGACTTCGGTTTCCTTAACGCTGTCTCTCCTCTCTCTCTCTCTGACTTCGGTTTCCTTAACGCTCTCTCTCTCCTCTCTCTCTCTGACTTCGGTTTCCTTAACGCTCTCTCTCTCCGACTTCGGTTTCCTTAACGCTCTCTCTCCTCTCTCTGACTTCGGTTTCCTTAACGCTCTCTCTCCTCTCTCTGACTTCGGTTTCCTTAACGCTCTCTCTCTCCTCTCTCTCTCTGACTTCGGTTTCCTTAACGCTGTCTCTCCTCTCTCTCTCTCTGACTTCGGTTTCCTTAACGCTGTCTCTCTCCTCTCTCTCTCTCTGACTTCGGTTTCCTTAACGCTGTCTCTCTCCTCTCTCTCTCTGACTTCGGTTTCCTTAACGCTGTCTCTCTCCTCTCTCTCTGACTTCGGTTTCCTTAACACTGTCTCTCTCCTCTCTCTGACTTCGGTTTCCTTAACGCTGTCTCTCCTCTCTCTCTCTCTGACTTCGGTTTCCTTAACGCTCTCTCTCTCCTCTCTCTCTCTGACTTCGGTTTCCTTAACGCTCTCTCTCTCCGACTTCGGTTTCCTTAACGCTCTCTCTCTCCTCTCTCTGACTTCGGTTTCCTTAACGCTGTCTCTCCTCTCTCTCTCTCTCTGACTTCGGTTTCCTTAACGCTCTCTCTCTCTCCTCTCTCTCTCTGACTTCGGTTTCCTTAACGCTCTCTCTCTCCTCTCTCTCTGACTTCGGTTTCCTTAACGCTGTCTCTCTCCTCTCGCTCTCTTTCCAACCCCTATTAGTACTCCCTGATTCCCTCGCTCTTTCCCTCCCTCTAACTTTCTCTTCTGTTTCCCACAGTATCTCACTAGAAGTCTCTCCTCCCTCCTTCCTTCCTGAATCCCTCCTCACATCTCTCTCTCCTCATCAGGGTGATGAGTGTCATTAAAATACAGATTAAACTAACCCTCCTCCACTCCTCATCAGGGTGACGAGTGTCATTAAAATAGAGATTAAACTAACCTTCCTCCACTCCTCCCTCCCTCCCGATCACTCTCTTCCTCTCCATCTCTCTCTCTTAATGATCTGTGAAGCTTCATTAAAAAGACTACTGAAGTTGTACACACAAACACACACACACACACACACACAAACACACACACAAACACACACAAACACACACCATTGAAAACCATCCTGGTCGGACAAAACTCCCAAAGCCAAACTCTCTCCATCTTCTTCAACTTCTATGAGGAGAAGAAACAGTTTCACCACCCAAATAATAATTTAAGTGGATTTGACCTCATTTTAAAGAGTAGCCAGGCTGTATTTCTCACACACACACACACACACACACACACACACACACACACACACACACACACTCTGCCGGTCGTGTTAGATGAAATGAAGTCTAGTAAAGTGGGTACTTGGGATAAGAGAGGAGATGTTTGGAACCTAATTCTCTACGGGTTTAACACACACCCTCAAGATTAGGCTGCCTAAATCCTCTGCCATTTATGGATGCTGTTTCTTGCTCCATAACACACACAACTATCAAAGCCAGCAGCAGTTCTGAAGACCTTTAGACCTCCACTGAAACCTAAAGCAGTCGATCAAAACAACAATCTATCAAGTAGAGGAAAAGTTGTCTTAGCATGAATAGTTGTCTTAGCGTGAATAGTTGTCTTAGCGTGAATAGTTGTCTTAGCGTGAATAGTTGTCTTAGCGTGAATAGTTGTCTTAGCGTGAATAGTTGTCTTAGCGTGAATAGTTGTCTTAGCGTGAATAGTTGTCTTAGCGTGAATCGTTGTCTTATCGTGAATAGTTGTCTTAGCGTGAATAGTTGTCTTAGCGTGAATAGTTGTCTTAGCGTGAATAGTTGTCTTAGCGTGAATAGTTGTCTTAGCGTGAATAGTTGTCTTAGCGTGAATAGTTGTCTTAGCGTGAATAGTTGTCTTAGCGGGAATAGTTGTCTTAGCAGGAATAGTTGTCTTAGCGGGAATAGTTGTCTTAGCGTGAATAGTTGTCTTAGCGTGAATAGTTGTCTTAGCGTGAATAGTTGTCTTAGCGTGAATAGTTGTCTTAGCGTGAATAGTTGTCTTAGCGTGAATAGTTGTCTTAGCGTGAATAGTTGTCTTAGCGTGAATAGTTGTCTTAGCGTGAATAGTTGTCTTAGCGTGAATAGTTGTCTTAGCATGAATAGTTGTCTTAGCGTGAATAGTTGTCTTAGCATGAATAGTTGTCTTAGCGTGAATAGTTGTCTTAGCATGAATAGTTGTCTTAGCATGAATAGTTGTCTTAGCGTGAATAGTTGTCTTAGCATGAATAGTTGTCTTAGCGTGAATAGTTGTCTTAGCGTGAATAGTTGTCTTAGCAATACAGAAATAGCCTTTGTTGAGCCTCAGACACACTTAAGAACTCAGCTGAAAAACTCAGACACCCACACACTTCTTTAACAAACCCGAACTAATTTTCAGCTGAATCATTTGTTTTCCATAATGCCAATTAAACATTGATTACGCTGGTTAACAACTCTGTACTCCGATAAATAATAATAATAATATGCCATTTAGCAGACGCTTTTATCCAAAGCGACTTACAGTCATGCGTGCATACATTTTTTTTGTATATGGGAAACAGACACAGACAGACACACACACACACTGCATATAGATGCCAAGCCACACCCTGTTATCTACCCTGCATTCATACTGCTCTTTACACAAGACATTCTTAAATGAACACACACACACACTCTCCGTCTCACACTCTCCCTCTCACACATGTGTCCCTGCGGTGGGACCGACCGACAGCTGGTGCCAATGAGCCTAGTTAGGGGATTCTCCTCAGGGAGGGGGGAGGGGGTGAGAGGGTAACATAATCCTGCCCCCCTGCTGTGCCCCAAAACTCCCTGGACTGGTTGCTATGCCGACAGGTGGCAAGGCGGACGGGGGTGGGGTCTCGATAGACATGCAGTCTGACTCACTAAACCGGTGGCATCAGGTACTTAGACACACATGGAACACTCAGACACACCGTACTCACACACCGTACACACACACCTATTCACACACTCTAATACCAACAAGCTCTCAGTCTCACTGCAGAATTAGACGTTTACCCACATTTCTCCATATGTCAAAGTTGCTCCAAAAGTGTTGTTGACACCCTGGGTTGACTCCTCCTGCTCCGCATCTTTCCGGTTTTGGAACGTTTAGTCAGTCATTCCGAATGGTAAGGGTTAAGGTTTGGGATATAAATAAATACATTAATTCCAAATGAATGTCCACCACTGGGGTCAAAAAACCCACACCTTCTTGACGGTAATAGCACACACTGTTGCCCCACGTCCTCAGGACATGGATAGACCTCCAATTTCAAAGTTACTCTTGAGGGATCTGCCTGCTAATACACAACAACACACACGTCACATCGACATACAGTATGTCATACACACACCACAGAGCCCTAGCAACAATACCACAGAGCCCTAGCAACACCACCACACACCATAGTGCCCTAGCAACACCACCACACACTACAGCACCCTAGCAACACCACCACACACCACAGAGCCCTAGCAACACCACCACACACTACAGCGCCCTAGCAACGCCACCACACTACAGCGCCCTAGCAACACCACCACACACCACAGAGCCCTAGCAACACCACCACACACTATAGTTCCCTAGCAACAACACCACACACCACAGAGCCCTAGCAACACCACAACACACCACAGATCCCTAGCAACACCACCACACACTATAGTGCCCTAGCAACACCACCACACACCACAGAGCCCTAGCAACACCACCACACACACCACAGAGCCCTAGCAACACCACCACACACTACAGCGCCCTAGCAACACCACCACATACCACAGCTCCCTAGCAACACCACCACACACCTCAGAGCCCTAGCAACACCACCACACACCACAGAGCCCTAGCAACACCACCACACACCACAGAGCCCTAGCAACACCACCACACACCTCAGAGCCCTAGCAACACCACTACACACCACAGAGCCCTAGCAACACCACCACACACTATAGCGCCCTAGCAACACCACCACACACCACAGAGCCCTAGCAACACCACCACACACTATAGAGCCCTAGCAACACCATCACAGAGTCATAGCAACACCAACACACACCACAGAGCCCTAGCAACACCACCACACACCTCAGAGCCCTAGCAACACCACCACACCACAGAGCCCTAGCAACACCACCACACACCACAGAGCCCTAGCAACACCACCACACACAATAGCACACTAGCAACAACACTACACACCTCAGAGCAACGCCACCACACTACAGCGTCCTAGCAACACCACCACACACTATAGTGCCCTAGCAACAACCACACACCACAGAGACCTAGCAACACCACCACACACCTCAGAGCCCTAGCAACACCACCACACACTATAGCGCCCTAGCAACAACACCACACACACCACAGAGCCCTAGCAACACCACCACACACCACAGAGTCCTAGCAACACCACCACACACTATAGCACCCTAGCAACACAACCACACACCATAGTTCCCTAGCAACACCACCACACACCACAGAGCCCTAGCAACATCATCACACACCACAGAGCCCTAGCAACACCACCACACACTATAGTGCCCTAGCAACACCACCACAGTGCCCTAGCAACACCACCACACACCTCAGAGCCCTAGCAACACCACCACACACCACAGAGCCCTAGCAACACACAGAGCCCTAGCAACACCACCACACACCATAGCGCCCTAGCAACACCACCACACACTACAACTCCCTAGCAACACCACCACACACCTCAGAGCCCTAGCAACACCACCACACACCACAGAGCCCTAGCAACACCACCACACACCACAGAGCCCTAGCAACACCACCACACACCATAGCGCCCTAGCAACACCACCACACACTACAACGCCCTAGCAACACCACCACACACCTCAGAGCCCTAGCAACACCACCACACACCACAGTGCCCTAGCAACACCACCACACACCACAGAGCCCTAGCAACACCACCACACACCATAGCGCCCTAGCAACACCACCACACACTATAGCGCCCTAGCAACAACACCACACACTATAGCGCCCTAGCAACAACACCACACACCACACAGCCCTAGCAACACCACCACAAGGAAAACTCCTCTCCTCTTCTACCTCTTCACGTAATATGAATTGATGCACAAAACTTTAGTGGCCTGATTTCACCAGAGAATCAGCTAGATCAGAGCAGAGAAGGGAGGGAGGGAGGGAGGGAGGGAGGGAGGGAGGGAGGGAGGGAGGGAGGGAGGGAGGGAGGGAGGGAGGGAAGGCAGAGTGTGAGTACGGACACATGGAAAAGGTGAGAAGGAGGAAATAAAAAGACGGGTGGAGCAGGAGGAGGGAATAAAGACAAGTCTATTTAGTGAAACGAGACTAACGGAAGAAATGACAGAATGGAACCACAGAGTAGAGAGAGAGAAAGAGAGGAAAAAGACTTACAGAAAACTAATGAATAGCTATAAACTCTCTGACCCTCTCCCTCCCTCTCTCTCCCTCTGACCATCCCTCCCTCCCTCTCTCTCTCTCCCTCTGCCCCTCCCTCTCTCTCCCCATCTCCCTCCCTCCCTCTCTCTCCGTCTCCCTCCCTCTCTCCCCTCCCCCTCTCTCCGTCTCCCCCTCCCTCCCTCTCTTTTTACTGCAGTTGTATTAATTGTGTTTGTGCACTAACACTAACAGCTTGCTTTGTGGACGAGGTTTCAAATATCTTTAAGCTCAATGTCATTAATTTGGTGTGAATGTGTGTGAGAGAGAGAGAGAGAGACGCGATAGAGGATGTAAGGATGAGAGTGTGTTTATGTGTGTGTTTCCCTACAATATCAGGAACCAACTAACAATTCACCCCAAAGCCCTGAAAAGGTAAGAAAACAAGAACTGTGTTGAAAAGTCAGGATTTATTCAAATGCTATTTTAAGCTTAAGGTTTAGGTTTAGGGTTTGGGGTTAAGGTTAGGGTTAGGTTATGGGTAAGGTTTAGGGTTTGGGGTTAAGGTTAGGTTATGGGTAGGGTTAGGTTTAGGTTTAGGGTTTGGGGTTATGGTTAGGTTATGGGTAGGGTTAGGTTTAGGGTTTGGGGTTAAGGTTAGGGTTAGGTTATGGGTAGGGTTAGGTTTAGGGTTTGGGGTTATGGTTAGGTTATGGGTAGGTTTAGGTTTAGGGTTAGGTTATGGGTAGGGTTAGGTTTAGGGTTTGGGGTTAAGGTTAGGTTATGGGTAGGGTTAGGGGTTAATAAGAAAATGTGATTTTTAAATGGGCAAACATTTTTACACTACAAAAAGACCTGAAATGTAACGAACACAAAGCTGTGTGTCTGTGTGTGTGTGTGTGTGTGAGAGTGTGTGTGTGTGTGTGTGTACAGTGAGGGAAAAAAGTATTTGATCCCCTGCTGATTTTTCCCTCATTAAAATGCAAATCAAGTTATAACAATTTTTGACATGCATTTTTCTGGATTTTGTTGTTGTTATTCTGTCTCTCACTGTTCAAATAAACCTACCATTAACATTATAGACTGATCATGTCTTTGTCAGTGGGCAAACATACAAAATCAGCAGGGGATCAAAAACTTTTTTTCCCTCACTGTATGTGTGTGTGTGTCTGACTTCAATATCCAACATTTGTCCAGGGGGGACACATTTCTAAGGTTCAAGTTTAGGCCTTAATGCTGAATGGTTAAGGTAAGGGTTAAGGTTTGGGATAGGGTTAAAACAAACAAAAAATGGGCAACCCCGTCCACAACCCCCCAGCAAAACCCAAGCCTACCTGATGGTAATAGTGCTCACTGTTGCCCTTAGTGGCCAGTTTTGAAGGATTCTCCCGATGTCCTGTACGGACGTTGAATATCCCTTTGGATCTGGAGTGACCTGGCTGGTGTGAGTAATACAGCAGTGTGTGTGTGGGGGGGGGGGGGTGTAAGGGACCGGCAGACAGGTGTATTGTCCTCATCCCTTAGTGTCAGCCTGGGGTTAGTTAAATACCTCCTCTCCTTAACAGCACACTGTCTATCTGCTGTTGATACGAGTCTGCTGTTGATAGAGTCTGCTGTTGATAGTCTGCTGTTGATATAGTTTACTGTTGAGAGTCTGATGTTGATATAGTCTGATGTTGATAGAGTCTGCTGTTGATAGAGTCTGCTGTTGATAGTCTGATGTTGATAGTCTGATGTTGATAGAGTCTAATGTTGATAGAGTCCGCTGTTGATAGAGTCTGATGTTGATAGAGTCTGCTGTTGAGAGTCTGATGTTGATAGAGTCTGCTGTTGATATAGTTTACTGTTGATAAAGTCTGCTGTTGATATAGTCTGATGTTGATAGAGTATGCTGTTGATAGAGTCTGCTGTTGATAGAGTCTGCTGTTGATAGAGTCTGCTGTTGATAGAGTCTGAGGTTGATAGAGTCTGATGTTGATAGAGTCTGAGGTTGATAGAGTCTGAGGTTGATAGAGTCTGATGTTGATAGAGTCTGATGTTGATAGAGTCTGAGGTTGATAGAGTCTGATGTTGATAGAGTCTGATGTTGATAGAGTCTGCTGTTGATAGAGTCTGCTGTTGATAGAGTCTGCTGTTGATAGAGTCTGAGGTTGATAGAGTCTGAGGTTGATAGAGTCTGATGTTGATAGAGTCTGAGGTTGATAGAGTCTGAGGTTGATAGAGTCTGAGGTTGATAGAGTCTGAGGTTGATAGAGTCTGATGTTGATAGAGTCTGAGGTTGATAGAGTCTGAGGTTGATAGAGTCTGATGTTGATAGAGTCTGAGGTTGATAGAGTCTGAGGTTGATAGAGTCTGAGGTTGATAGAGTCTGAGGTTGATAGAGTCTGATGTTGATAGAGTCTGAGGTTGATAGAGTCTGAGGTTGATAGAGTCTGATGTTGATAGAGTCTGATGTTGATAGAGTCTGAGGTTGATAGAGTCTGATGTTGATAGAGTCTGAGGTTGATAGAGTCTGAGGTTGATAGAGTCTGAGGTTGATAGAGTCTGAGGTTGATAGAGTCTGAGGTTGATAGAGTGTGGATAGAGTGTGATGTGGATTGGAGTGTGTGTGGGTGTCTCAGGCCCAGCTGTGTTTCATTATACAGGGTAATTCAATTTAGC
>NW_028160931.1:0-5000 GCF_964263955.1 Coregonus lavaretus | reverse complement strand
GCTTTTAAAAAAATATATATATATTTGTGTTGCGCTGTTGGCGGTAGGTGCACTTGACTCAGAAGACCTGCGCACCGGGTAAGCAAAATGTTCCCATTCCATTTGTCTGAAAAGACAAACTCTACCCGGCAGACCACGCAGACCACTACCCCGGCAGACCACTAACTCTACCCGGCAGACCACGCGGGAGATCTGTGGATAAATCTAGTGTGTCTACTGCGCTGGCCAATCGGATTGCTCAAATCACCGTGCCTACCTAAAGCTTCCACGATCCCGGCCACAGGAAAGTTTGGTACTAGCCTACGTGAGGTTATATAACTTTTAAAACCATGACCAGAGAGAGACTGTCAAAGAATACAGCAAAGAGCTGCTGTTTTCATGAGTGAGTCCATGTTTAAGTTTTTATTCATCACTGTCAACACTGTTTTATTCAGCGCTGTTAACACTGTTTTATTCAACACTGTAACAAAACATAAAACGCGCATCTCTCTACTTCCACTCACGATGCAGCTGCATTGAGTAGCCAAGTGTATCAATATCCCTGATTATTGATTATTATTAGCAGCTCGTCTTGCCTATTGTAATATCGAGGAGTATTTCACTTTCTCTGGTCACAGGCAGAACATGAATTAGTGCAGGAGGCAGATGCGGTGTGACTCCAGTTTGGCCATCAGGGGGAAGACGGTGACCCCTCTCTCTGGTCAGTCTCACCAGAGGAAAGGAGAGGCGGACCCCCCTGCTCTCTCTCTCCCTCCGCTGAGACTAATGCCGTGTTCAAAACAACTGGGAACTCGTAAATCTTCGACTTCAGAGCGTTCAAGACAACTTGGAACTAGAAATAAAACAAGATCCGACTGGGAAAAAATCGTTTTGAACGGTCATCCAACTCGGAAGCTCCGACCTGAAGTTCACTGACGTCATGATTTGAACTTTCGAGTTCCCAGTTGTCTTGAAAGCACCATGACCATCAGATGCAGGTACCATCAGTCCAGTAAAATAAACAAGCTAATTATTTCAATTTCTGCTCAGCTGTGCCTCACAGGTGATACACCGACAGATCTATTCTGTTATCCAAGCTTGAGTTTAGAAATATAATATGGTCTGAGAAGAACAACATTGTCAGGCCAGGCATATAGCCAATATGCTGTGATAATGTATTAGGCCTACTGCACAAACCTCATTCCTACACAACTGTAATTATTAGGTTAATGCTAAAATGTTTTTAAAAGTCTGAGCGGTAGATATCTGCTTACTTTTTGAGTGCGAAAGTGATCTTGACTCAGAAAAGGTTGGTGACCACTGCTCTATTATAACATGATGATAGTCTATTATCTAGTCTTCTAGTATAACATGATGATAGTCTATTATCTAGTCTTAGTGGCGCAGTGGTCTAAGGCACTGCATCGCAGTGCTAACTGTGCCACTAGAGATCCTGGTTCGAATCCAGGCTCTGTCGCAGCCGGCCGCGACTGGGAGACTCATGGGCGGCGCACAATTGGTCCAGGGTAGGGGAGGGAATGGCCGGCAGGGATGTAGCTCAGTTGATAGAGCATGGCGTTTGCGACGCCAGGGTTGTGGGTTCGATTCCCACGGGGGGCCAGTATAAAAAAATATATATATGTATTCACTAACTGTAAGTCGCTCTGGATAAGAGCGTCTGCTAAATGACTAAAATGTAAAAATGTAGTCTTCTAGTATAACATGATGATAGTCTATTATCTAGTCTTCTAGTATAACCAGTGGCGGCTCCTGAAAAAATTCTCAGGAGGGGCAATTTTTCTGATGATTTAGGTGACCTACACACATTTTAAAAAAGATATGTCCAGCAACAACATGAAGACAGGGGCAGCATATAAGTCAATACCAGAAGCATTTATTGACTGATCTGGGGAGATGGATTCCAGTTTCTGTGACAGATTATAAATAATCTCTGATGCCTTTGTTATATTAGCTTTTGGTTGAATGTACTGTCGTAGTAAATATATAATGTTATAGCTTGGTCTGACTAAAATCTTGTGCATGACCCATTTTGTGTTGGGCGTTTGTTTTCAATCAATGCTGTTCCTATCCTATAACAATGGACAAAAGAGTCCTATCTTGTCAGCCTTGTCAGCAGGTGGCCAAGGACAACACCCACGCCATAGGTCTCTCAGTTCTTCCAACTCACGAGTTCTTGCTCTGAGGACACACACACACACACACACACACACACACACACATCATCACTGATAACACACACACACACACACATCATCACTGTTAAACACACACACACACACACACAAAAATCCCCTCTCTTTAGGCTGAACATTTGAAGACAGAGAACCCGACTCAGAGCCAATGCAACAGTGGAGGGGACCTCGCCCAACTCATCAGGACCAATCAGAAGATCAGAACTACTAGATTCAACCTACATCATTTATTGTATAAAATGTCTGCACACAATGTTTTCGGGGCTCTCTTCAGATAGCTCCCTAAGAGTTTGACGAACGAGTCCGTGCACGCGATTCCAGATATCTTTACCTCTGAATAAACTGCCTTTATTATACCATATCCGCCCTGTCCAAAGTCTCTACTTGGTCTCAGTTCTCCAGTAAACTTGTGATTATCAACAGTACACAACGGTAACAAACAATTGGGGGAACTCACGGGGCAGATAGTAAGGTCGCAGTGACACAGAAAGCAGTTCAATGTCGGGGGTACAGAGTCGCTCTCTTACCAGGATCGATTTTCCCTGTGACTGTCAGATCGCGGTCCGCTCTGACCAGGGTGAAGCCGGCCGGCTCCACTTCTCTGTCCGGGACTCTGTCATCCAGCCAAGTCTCCCAGCTGTATTGGATTCCGCTGCCAGCAGCGTTTTCATTATTTAGTCCGTTCGTAGCGGGTATGTACACGATCAACAAGATCAGTCCAAAACCCACCACTGGAAATCCATGGTTGGCAGAATGTTTGTAAACTAAGTGTACAAATTAAAAACATAAAATAACGCCACTAAGTGTACAAATTAAAAACATAAGATAACGCCACACTGCAGGTCGCAACAGAGACGCTGCTAGCCGCTATTTTCTTAGTTACGTTCATGGTTACGTCACGTATGACGAAAGCGCGTAAGTGCAAGCCCTCAGAAACCCATAGAGATTGTATTGAAAGCTTTGAAATTTGAAAAAAATAGATTTTACATGACAGGCTATGAGAGACTTCTGGGCGATTTTCAACCTGACTGAAATCGCCCCAAAAACGGGCGGGGCCATTTGAAGCACGACTTTAGCCTGATTTGACATTTAGTGGCAGTCAGATCAGATTAGAACACTGATAACTACTGTTGCCGTGATATAATTGATTAGAAAAAAAATCCCTTCCTTTTCCCGTTTGGCAGTGCGTCGCCCATATCGCCCTATTGAACAGGCCGTCCCTGAGTATAACATGATGATAGTCTATTATCTAGTCTTCTAGTATAACATGATGATAGTCTATTATCTAGTCTTCTAGTATAACATGATGATAGTCTATTATCTAGTCTTCTAGTATAACATGATGATAGTCTATTATCTAGTCTTCTAGTATAACATGATGAGAGTCTATTATCTAGTCTTCTAGTATAACATGATGAGAGTCTATTATCTAGTCTTCTAGTATAACATGATGATAGTCTATTATCTAGTCTTCTAGTATAACATGATGAGAGTCTATTATCTAGTCTTCTAGTATAACATGATGAGAGTCTATTATCTAGTCTTCTAGTATAACATGATGAGAGTCTATTATCTAGTGTTGTACAGAAGCATGATGATGGACCACAGGGACCTGCTGCTTGCCGTGATTTTCTATGATGCAAACACCCATTCAAATAAATACCCCACCCACTAACACAACACTAACACAACACACATACAAGCACACACCGCCAGGTGCAGAGGAAAGAAAGGCAAAGAGGAGACCAAGAGAGTCAGACAGACAGGGGGAGGGGGAGGGAGAGAGAGAGAGAGAGAGAGAGAGAGAGAGAGAGAGAGAGAGAGGGGAGAGAGAGGGGCAGAAAAGGAGAGAGAGAGACAGAGAGGGGAGAGAGGGGGAGGGGGGAGGGAGAGAGGTAGCTAGAGAGAGGTAGAGAGAGAGAGAGAGAGAGCAAGAGAGAGAGAGACAGACAGAGAGGGGAGAGAGGGGGAGGGGGGAGGGAGAGAGGTAGCTAGAGAGAGGTAGAGAGAGAGAGAGAGAGAGAGAGAGAGAGAGTAACAGGGGGTCTCATCTCTTCGTCAGGTCTGATGACAGACAGTTTTGACATCTCCAAGTGACAGTCTCTGATAAGTCTCTGATGGAGCTGACACACACACACACACACACACACACACACACACACACACAGGTACCCTGCCAACCCCATTCCATCAAAAGCCGCTGTCAACTTAATGTGAAAATGCATGTAGTAATTATCTGCTTTTATCCATGTGGCAAAACAAAGGCTGTGTGTGTGTCTAGTCATGTCTCTAACAACAGAAGGTTAGATCAATACTACTACTACTCCTATGCTACTGTAGTTCTCTCTCTCTACACTGTTATATTATTTAAAAAGTCAAGCAGTCTGAATACTTTCCGAATGCATTGTATAAACACAGTCTTAGAACAGACACACACACACACAGTGCCTTCGGAAAGTATTCAGACCTCTTCCCTTTTTCCACATTTTGTTACGTTACAGCCTCATTCTAAAATGGATTTTTACAAAAATACAAATCCTCATCAATCTACACACAATACCCCATAATGACGAAGTGAAAACAGGTTTTTAGATTTTTTTAGCAAATGTATAAAAATATAAAATAAAATAAACCTTATTTACATAAATATTCAGACCTTTTGCTATGAGACTCGAAATTGACCTCAGGTGCATCCTGTTTCCATTGATCATCCTTGAGATGTTTCTACAACTTGATTGGATTCCACCTGTGGTAAATTCAATTGATTGGACAAGATTTGGAAAGGCACACACCTGTCTATACAAGGTC